>NC_057807.1:483669730-483969730 GCF_018294505.1 Triticum aestivum | reverse complement strand
TACATTTTTACCCTTGTCTACGTTGCCACCTGTCGGTGACCCCTTTAGCGTACAAAAGGAGGCCCATGCGCAACATAGAGGGGGTTCGAACCCAGAAAAACACATACGTTCGGTCTCGTTAGCAGTTAGAGTGTACTGTAGCGCTCCGCACTCCCGAGCAAGAACACAATACAATCAGACAAGCAGTAGTAGGAGTATTATCTCTCTGGAGAGCTCCGAAGCTGGGTAAACTGCTCGTGTGTCTCGCCTCGATCTGCTCTTCGTGCGACCTCCGCCCCCCACCGAACCGAAAGGGGCTCGGTCCGCCGGTCCCACAGGTGTTCGTGGATCAGTTTCCCCGACAGGTGTTTTATTTCTTAGTCCTGAAGATATGCAAGAGGCAAATAAATCAATGAAAGAAAAAGGTATTAAAGCTGAAGATGTTAAGAATTTACTACCTATTGAAGAAATACATATTCTTAATATACCGCCTGTTGAAGAACCACATTGTCTTGATAACCCGACATAGGTAGTAAAGGTAAATTCTCTCTATAGATACGATAAAGTTGAAATACCCTCTACTTAATTTCATAGCCCTTGCTTAGATGAATTTGATGACTTTATGGCTAGACAGGAAAGTTTTAATGCTTATGTTGGTAGAGAGTTAAAGAATAATGCTTTCGAGATAGGATGCGTTATCGATAACTTGGCTAGAGTTAAAGGTGAACTCCAACTCATTAGCAAATATGCGTCTATGGTTGCTACTCAAGCTGAGCAAGTACTTAAATCTCAAAATGATTTGCTTGAGGAATTAAAAAATAGAAATGACTTTGCTGTTAGACTGGCTACTAGAACTGGTAGAATGACTCATGATCCTTTGTATCCTGAGGGCCACCCTA
Source organism: Triticum aestivum (assembly GCF_018294505.1). NCBI lineage: Eukaryota > Viridiplantae > Streptophyta > Magnoliopsida > Poales > Poaceae > Triticum > Triticum aestivum. The sequence goes on along the minus strand of NC_057807.1, from coordinate 483,968,852 downwards.
AGAGAATCGAGCAAGATTCTCAGAGAAATAATTTAGAGGCACCTAGTTCTTCTGAAAAGAAGAAAAAGAAAAATGATAGAACTTTGCATGCTTCTAGTGAACCTACTATAGACACACCTGAGAATCCAAATGATATTTCTATCTCTGATGCTCAAACACAATCAGGTGATGAACATGAACCTAGTGATAATGTTAATGATAATGTTCATGTTGATATTCAACCTAGCAAAAACAATGAAGTAGAGGTTGAACTTGCTGTTGATCTTGATAACCCACAATAAAAGAATCAACGTTATGATAAGAGAGATTTTATTGCTAGGAAGCACGGTAGAGAAAGAGAACCATGGGTTCAGAAATCCATGCCCTTTCCTCCTAAACCATCCAAGACAAAGGATGATGAGGATTTTGAGCGCTTTGCTGAAATGATTAGACCTATTTTCTTACGTCTGCGCTTAACTGATATGCTGAAAGTAAATCCTTATGCTAAGTATATGAAGGATATCATTACAAACAAAAGAAAGATACCAGAAGCTGAAATTTCCACCATGCTTTCTAATTACACCTTTAAGGGTGGAATACCAAAGAAACTTGGAGATTCGGGTGTACCAACTATACCATGTTCCATTAAAAGAAATTATGTTAGAACTGCTTTATGTGATCTTGGAGCCGGTGTTAGTGTTATGCCTCTCTCTTTATATTGTAGGCTTGAATTGAATAAGTTAACACCTACTGAAATATCCTTGCAAATGGCAGATAAATCAACTGCTATACCTGTCGGTATTTGTGAGGATGTGCCTGTTGTCGTTGCAAATGTCACTATCCTAACAGACTTTTTGCGAGGATGATAGTATGTCGATTATCCTTGGTAGACCTTTTCTTAACACTGCAGGGGCTGTTATTGATTGCAACAAAGGCAATTTCACTTTTCATGTTAATGGTAATGAGCATACAGTACACTTTCCGAGGAAACAATCTCAAGTTCATAGCATCAATTCTATTGGAAAAGCTCCAACTATCATTATTGGATGTTTTGAACTTCCTCTCCCTACTGTCAAGAAAAAGTATGATATTCTTATTGTAAGGGATTTTCATATCCCCGTTGAGGTAACTTAGTATTATTCGAAATTTCTCCGGTTCTGTGTTATTCGGAATGAGTTTGTTAACAAGACTTGATCAACCTTGTTAGTGGATTCATTTTGATGATCATGAGATGGATGAAACTAGAAGGTACAACCTTCTGTACCCACTTTTTACTTTCTGTTATTTAGAATAAATAAAGCAAAAATAGTATTATCCATCTATTTTCTGAATTTTCCATGCAATAAAAAATATCCCGAAAATAAAAGTGCTCCAAATGCCGTGCAAATGTAGTATGATTTGTTATGGAATATTTGAGGATTTTAGGCACTGAAATCACTGCAGGAGGGGCAAGCACCAGGCCACGAGAGTGGAGGGCGCGCCCCCTCTCCCTGGGCGTGCCCCTGTCTCGTGGGCCCCTGGTGGCCCCCCTCCACTTATGCCAGCACCCACACACTTTCTATTCTACCCAAAAAAATCCCCATCCAGCTCAAGCACGAGTTCTAGCTCATTTTGCTATGATTTTCGATCTCCTTGCTCAAAGCTCCATTCACAAAACTGCTTTGGGAGATTGTTGCTTGGTATGTGACTCCTCCATTGGTCCAATTAGTTTTTGTTCTAGTGCTTTATTCATTGCAAATTTTTGTTGCTTAGGTGACCATGTTCTTGAGCTTGAATGTTAAATTTATGAGGTCCCAAGCATTTCTAATGCATGATATAGGCTCTAGGCACTTGTAGGAGTAGTTGCTACCAATCTTGTTTAATTTTATTCACTTTTATTTTGAAGTTACTAAAATTTCAGAAAATTTCAGAAAATGTTAAGGAAATTTTTGAGGGGCTCTTCTAGCCAAGGTCTCAGGAAAAACAAGCCAAAGAGAAGGAAAAAGCCAAGTATAATCTTCCTTGCTTAGCGGAAGTGCGGTCGTGTGAATGGATGCAATGATTTCTTGAAAGAAGCCGGAATTCATGAGGATTTTTATTCTTTGATCGAGACTGTAGGCCTCACCGGTTTCATCAATGACCGGATTGATCAGTATCTCTTACTCACTAATACTTTCGTTCAAAACTTTTATTATTATCCTAAGAAGTCACCGCCTGAAGTATCATTTCATTTATATGATGAATTCAGAGAAATGTCTTTACATAATTTTTGCGCGGTGTGTAGGATACCTTATGAGGGAGAATTAGAGGAACCCCATCGTAAAGATGTGGATGGCTTTGTTAATACTATCGCTGTAGAGGAGTCAAAGAAGGGTTCCGAGGCAAAAGTCTCTAGCATACACTTTCCTGTTTTACGCTACTTTGCCATATTTGCTAGTAGATGCTTGATTGGTCGTGGAAATAGTGGAAACTTAAGTGTTCCTGATATTATCATTCTTCAACATGCCTTACTTGGAGACAATACTTTTAGTTTTTTTTTTGAGAATCTCACAAAGCTTTATTACTGAATCATAATGTTCATAGGTACAAAAAGAAGATCGTCGGGTTGTCCTAGCCAAGTGTGTCGGCCAAACCCTAAAGATAACGCATGCTTTGCGAGATTATGGGCCTCCGTATTGGAGGTCCTATACTCATGAGTAAACGAACATGAAATAAAGGTAGTTGCTCTAGTCTTGATTTCCTCGACAATGGCTCCAAATTCTGCTGAGCTTCCCTGTCTGATTGCATCTACCACCACCTTGCAATCGGAGGCAACAAGTAAATGGTTGATATAGAGATCTTCTGAAAGTGCTAATGCCTCCCGAACAGCTAGTGCTTCTAGCACTTGGGGGTTGTGCAGTCCTCTAAAAACGAGAGCTGACGCTCCCATGAACAAACCTCTCTCATCCCTGCAAACCACACCAACTGCGCCAAACGTACCTGGGCGTGACACGGCCGCGTCCACATTGAGTTTGTAGTAATCTGTTGGTGGTGGAATCCACGTACGGGGTCGTGGTACTGCTATCCCATGTGCTTCCTCCTCCTTCTTCTTCAAAAACTCTATGTCTGATAAGTAAGCTTTGATGAAGTTGTCAGTGGCAAACGGAGTATGAGTTCCGTCGTTGCTAAACGGCTAGCCCTGAATCATACAAAAGGCCCCATATTTGGAGGTATCTATGTTGCACGTCTTGCTAGGCATTTTCAGATAGCCATTAGGCATCTTGAGAAATAGGAGACATCATTGCCTCCTCACATTTTAGATTACAAGAGCATGGTAGCACATAGGTTTATTGTCGACAACAAAGAGAGAATACTCTTGTATAAACTTAGATTTAATAAGAAACACATTGAGATTATTATTTTGCCTGCGCCTCTGTTATTTGATTTGCTTGCAGAAAATTTTCTCGTCACACCGAAGCGGTGAACAATCATCGAGCCCAAGCTTTTACTCCAGAACCTGAACCTGAGCCGAAACCTGAACTAGACCCTTATCGTGCATCATCTGTCCAGTGGGATCCAGAGACGACCAGCTAGTGGTATCCTGATTACACCTCTCATTACACCGGGAAGAGTAGCGGCGGTCCTTGGTATTAGAACAACTTAGGCCAAAAGCCTAAGCTTGGGGGAGTACGTATTTCTCACCGACTTTACATTCATATTCACACACTAGTTGTCGGTGCTCATACTATTTCATTGTATTATCCATGTTTTTAAAATTCCTTTTTCTAGTTTTCTTCTTGTGTGTTTGATTAACCTTGAGAAAAACCAGAAAAATAGTTAGTTTAGTTTTCATGCTTGTAGTAGAAATTAAAATGAAAACCCAAATAGATTTCTAGTTCTTCTTCTTTCTTGTTGGGAGCTTTCCCGTGTAAATAGATTTATTTTCTTTTCTTTCCTTTGGGGGTCGAGAAGACCATATTGAAAATGTTTAGTGGCTCTCATATGCATGATTATTTATTTAACTTAGAGCCCATATTACTTGTCTTCTCTTTTGAGTTGAATGCTTGCACGTGCACTCTTATTATTATACACATCGTTCGGTCGTGCAAGTGAAAGGCAATAATGACAACATATGATGCACTTATTGGGATGAGAGGAGCTGGTATGAACTCGACCTCTCTTGTTTTTGTAAATATGATGAGTTCATCGTTCCTGAGTCTGCTTATTATGAAGTAAACATATTTGCAATGACATTTAGAGATTATAGTTGCTTGTGCCATGCTTGATTAGCTTTCAGTTATAATGGTTTACCTTGCGTGCCTACATGATATTAGAATGATTATGATGTGGTATGATGGGATGGTATCCTCCTTTGAATGAATTGAGTGCCTTGACTTGGCACATGTTCACGCATGTAGTTGAATCAAATCAACATAGCCTTCACGATATTTATGTTCATGGTGGATTATATCCTGCTCATGCTTGTATTCGGTGTGAATTAATTTTAATGCATGTTTATGACTGTTGTCGCTCTCTTAGTTGGTCACTTCCTAGTCTTTTGCTAGCCTTCACCTGTACTAAGCAGGAATACTGCTTGTGCATCCAAAATCCTTAAACCCCAAAGTTGTTCCATATGAGTCCACTATACCTTCCTATATGCGGTATTTACCTGCCGTTCCAAGTAAATTTGTATGTGCCAAACTCCAAACCTTCAAATGAAATTCTGTTTTGTATGCTCGAGCAGCTCATGTTACAACTAGGACTGCTTATATCTTCCATGCTAGGTGGGTTATTCTCAAGAGGAGTGGACTCCGCTCCTCATTCACGAGAAAGAGTTGGTATTCGGGATGCCCAGTCCCATGATCCAAAAAGATCAAAGCAAATCAAAATAATTATACAAAACTCCCTCAGGGCTGTTGTTAGTTGGAGGCACTCGTCGTTTCGAGCAAGCCATGGATTGATGCTTGTTGGTGGTTGGGGGAGTATAAACCTTTACCATTCTGTTGGGAACTGCCTATAATGCATGTAGTATGTAAGATACAGCCATCTCATAGTTGTTGCATTGACAGCGAAAGTATGCCGCTCAAAATGTTATTCAATCTCTGTTTTAAAATCGAGCTCTGGCACCTCTACAAATCCCTGCTTCCCTCTGCGAAGGGCATACCTATTTACTTTTATGTTGAGTCATCACCCTTCTTATTAAAAAGCGCCCGCTGGAGAGCACAATATCATTTGCATTCATTACTATTGGTTTATAATGGGTATGACTTGACTGGATCTCTTTTACCATGAATTACAATGTTTAGTCAGTCCTTAATCTTTAAAGGTGCTCTTCATTTATGTTTTGCGGTCTCAGAAAGGGCTAGCAAGATACCATTCTGTTATATCTTGTTATGAATGTTTTGAGAAAGTGTTGTCATCCGAGTTTTATTATTATTGCTCGCTAGTTGATTATGCCATTGATATGAGTAATTGTGAGACCTAAGTGCTATTGTGAGTATGGTTAGTTCATAATATTTGCTGAAACCTGAATGCTTGCTTTGCATGTTTACAACAACAAGAGCAAATAGAGTTTGTAAAAGTTTTTCTTTACCACTTTTAGTCTATCAACTGAATTGCTCGAGGACAAGCAAAAGTTTAAGCTTGGGGGAGTTGATACGTCTCCAACGTATCTACTTTTCCAAACACTTTTGCCCTTGTTTTGGACTCTAACTTGCATGATTTGAATGAAACTAACCCGGACTGGCGCTGTTTTCAGAAGAACTGCCATGATGTTGTTTTATGTGTAGAAAAGAAAAGTTCTTGGAATGTCCTGAAAATCCACGGAGGCATTTTTTGAAATTAATAAGAATTTATGGGCGAAAGAAATACACCAGGGGGCCGACGGCCTATCCACGAGACAGGGGGCACCCCCCTATAGGGCGCGCCCTCCTATCTCATGGGCCCCCTGGACCTCCACCAACCTCAACTCCGACTCCATATCTTCCGTCTCGGGGAGAAAAAAATTAGAGAGAAAGTTTATCGCCAATTAGAGAGAAAGAGGGGGATTCGTCGCCGTCGTCATCATCAACCATCCTCTATCACCAATTTCATGATGCTCACCGCCGTGCGTGAGTAATTACATCGTAGGCTTGCTGGACGGTGATGGGTTGGATGAGATTTACCATGTAATCAAGTTAGTTTTGTTAGGGTTTGATCCCTAGTATCCACTATGTAATGAGATTGATGTTGCTATGACTTTGCTATGCTTAATGCTTGTCACTAGGGCCCGAGTGCCATGGTTTCAGATCTGAACCTATTATGTTTTCATGAATATATGTGTGTTCTTGATCCTATCTTGCAAGTCTATAGTCACCTATTATGTGTTATGATCCGACAACCCCGAAGTTACAATAACCGGGATACTTCTTGGTGATGACCGTAGTTTGAGGAGTTCATGTATTCACTATGTGCTAATGCTTTGTTCTAGTTCTCTATTAAAAGGAGGCCTCAATATCCCTTAGTTTCCACTAGGACCCCGCTGCCACGGGAGGGTAGGACAAAAGATGTCATGCAAGTTCTTTTCCATAAGCATGTATGACTATTTACAGAATACATGCCTACATTACATTGATGAACTAGAGCTAGTTCTGTGTCACCCTATGTTATAGCTATTACATGAGGAATCGCATCCGGCATAATTATCCATCACTGATCCATTGACTACGAGCTTTTCACATATTGTTCTTTGCTTATTTACTTTTCCGTTGTTGCTATTACAACTACTACAAAAACCCAAAAACTATTATCTTTACTTTTGCCACCGTTACCTTTATTATCATATTGCTTTGCTACTAAATACTTTGCTGCAGATATTAAGTTATCCAAGTGTGGTTGAATTGACAACTCAACTGCTAATACTCAAGAATATTCTTTGGCTCCCCTTGTGTCGAATCAATAAATTTGGGTTGTACTTCAACCTCGAAAGTTGTTGCGATCCCATACACTTGTGGGTTATCAGCAGTGCGTAAGTGAGTCGTGCGGGGGGGAGGGGGGGGGGAAGCGGGGGAAACCCTTTTTCGTAAGTGAGTCGTGGACTTCAATGTCACCTACGCAATATTTTTTCTCCTCGATGGCACGTGAATAGTGGCCGTACTCAACGACGGAGCATGGGATGGTAGCAATGACATGGTCAGCCCTTTTTTGTAGAGAGTACGTACCACTACTAAATAACTTTGATGTGTCCCGTCAACTCACAGAACGACGAGAAGCTTGATTACACCTTCCCTCGCCAACGTGTGCGCGGTGGCTCGCAGCACAAGGAGAAACTTTTGCTTACAAGCGGTGGACGTGCAACAGTTCATTTGGTGTCAGATTGCCAGAAGTACTACTGTAGAACCATCAACTTCCGGAAGAGGCGAAGAGCCAAGCGCAAGGTCACCTACTAACCTTAGGCTAGGCGTAGTGGGAGTAACATAAGTAGGGGTACCTCCTTTTTTTTATTCTAGAAACAACCACACCCGAATATCAAGGTGCTAGTTACGTAGAACAAATTTCCTGCAGTCCGTGCTCAGCCCTCTTCTATCTCTCTTCTTAGCCATCCAGCGGACGCGCGGATCCCATCGTCTGTTTGCTCACATGCGGTTCCACATGTCAGTGAAAACGCAAGAGGACCCACTGAAGCTGCACATCTTTCACCTCGACGTGTTGGTGATGAAAAACAAATATAATAAAGATCTTCGGTGGCCGCTTTTGGAGTTACTCAAGAGTAGTAAGATTCTATTTACAGTTTAACCCAAGATGCACATCTCGTGGCTTCAACTACCACTCTATTTTCTTTCATGACATGACCTGGATGCTGGATGTCCCACGTGTCGGCAAAAGGAGGAAGAACCCGACCAAATCTTTGGTTGTGCTCTCGGATTAGACTAGTTGTGCTAACTTAAAAAATTTATTGTGTACTCCCTCCATTCCAATATACTTGACTTCCATTTGTCCAAAAATGGATGTACCTATATACTAAAACATGTCTAGATACATATATATTTTGACAAATAGAAGGCATGTATTGTGCAATAGAGGGAGTTGAATGGATGCAAGTTTTTGTATTGGGAAGAAGAGTACATTCATATATTGATAGAGCATTGGAGTTAGCCTTACAAGTGGGACCGCAGTTGAGGAAACCGACTATCGGCAAAACCCCACCTCGCGCGCCGCGCGATGGCTGAGTTAGAGAAACGATGAGGTTGAAGAGATTGCTCTAGCATGGACTCCAAGAAATATGGTGTCAGATGGAAGTCATGCTGGTGGCGTGTGCCATACTCCTGGACGTGAATGCTTGTTCTGGCCCATACCACCCTACTACTCCTACTACTTACTATATAGTACTAGTATTGAGGATTTGATGTGCTGGTTACGTCCAATATGGCTACAGTAAAAACACTCGCACGATGCGCGAAGCATGTGAAGCTAGTACAAATAGTGTACTACTATTGTTGATTGTCCTCATCCGATAACCTGTTGCAATGCATGTACAATTATGTATTCGGAAAATATATTTTTGCCTCGTTGCACCGCTCACTCACAGAAGCAACTCGAAAGCCATTCATAAATTTAGTAAGTTTATCATAGGCATATCATTTTATTACATACAACAGGTCATCAACCCACATCGACAACGAGGATACATTATAAATACTAAAGTTTTCACCACACAACAAATAACAAGCAATGAAATGAACTTCAACTCAACCATTCCTAGGTGTTCGAAACGCTTGCTTTGAACCACAGGTGACTCTCTCGGACGGGCCATCTATTGTTGATCTCGAGACCAACGCAGGACTGATCATCTAGGCTGAAGCGGCCTACTATATCAGTACCAGGGTGGGGAACCACCCTAATGTCCGAGGTATAGACACAGTTGCTTCTCATAAATGGTAGTAACCTTGTGTCAACAGCAGTTGGATCGCCTTTCACCATCATCTGATAGTTTTGTCCAAGTAAGAGCGAGTTTTCTCCAAGACTATCAATTCTGTACCAGGGAGAAGGTGTTGGCGCTAGCACACTAGTATCCATCGCAAATACCATGCAACAGGTGTTGGAATAGGTCCGGATAGTGCGACCATGGGAGACAACACGTGCTCCCTCAGTAGTAACATCAACAATGGGCTGTATACACACAAGAAGAGGTGATCCATCGGAATTAGTTGCCAGGCGCCACTGAGTATATACGTTCTGCTCGTCCTCATGCTCGTGATCATCACCATCGCCATCTCCCCCTTGGTTATAAAAATTTCAAGTATAGGTGGTGGAATGTTCATAGGACCTTGGAAACACAAGAAGAAGGTTAATTAGTAAAGGGAAACTTGCTAACCCGCATGCATGTGGATGAAACAATTATAATTATGGTGGAAGACAAACGTACCGAAACTACGAGGATCCCATGCAAAAACAGTGCCATGAGCGGTGGAAGCAAACACAAGACCCTCGTATTGAATTGCCTCACAGTACACATCCGTGTATAGAAACTGATTTTTGAGCAATATCCATCGAGTCAAACCACCAAGGACGGCAACAAGCTTGTCGAAAATAGCAACAACTTCATAGTTGTTGTAATTCCAAGAGCAGTTGGGAACTCGACAAATTGCTATCTTCCGTAGAAGACAGTCACCATGATCGTATTTGAACATGCGTACAATACCGGTGTTCTCAACCTCTGGGCAGTCTGCTGAGATTTTTGGAAGTGGAACCCAGTCATGAGTGTACACATTCACAAGTTCCCACTCGCAGTTGGACCCAATGTAAACAACCCAATCTCCATTTTCACTTGCCCAAGCCTTGCCCTCAAGTGATGGCATCTTAACATCATACGTATCATTATCAAGCGGCATCAACTTGCAAAGGGCGAGGCCTCCGTCATGCCAGCGCCAGTCATCAGGGTCACGGGGAAGAAGACAGGGGAGATCAAAACACTCCTTGACTCTTGGGTTCCTTGTAATGAGGTTATTAGTTGAGTCGAGAATGGGCTTGAATGAACCTGCCATGCTAGCCGAGGTGATGACGTCGCACCGATCAATGAGTTCCTCCACCACGTCATCTTCCAGATCGGGGCAAGAATAATGGGGTCGTTTCCAGCCTGTTCCCACTATGGAGAAGACGATCGAACAATGGCAGAAGAAAGGGTGAAGGGCTGAAGGAAAATGGAGGAGGGAGAGGAAAAGCGTGCGACAACAGTTCCTAATCGATAGGGAAAGGCGAAGAGTCGGTGGACGGTTGCCAGTTTGCCACGGTTCACGAAGAGGCGCCCCGGCCTACACGTCCGTTCGGAAATACTCCTACTACTCGCCGTCGTCTCACTGATATGTTGGAACGGGACCACATGTCAACGAAACATGGTGTGTAATTTCTCGTGCAAAATGCGATCTGGCCGCGTTGGCCCGAGTTTGCCGCATTAGTTATCGACCTTTATTTTTTTAACATGCAATCTGAATGGATAGCTCCTGTGGTCATCACACGTGAGCGGATATAGTGATGGTTGATTCGCCCGAGCAACTTATTACTGTGGGAATATGGGAGTACCAGCGGATTCAAGGAACAGAGAAATGATGGTTGCTTCGTCCGAGCAACTTACTGTGGCGAAGGTGGGGCTCTGTGATTTGACTGCTCACTAGTCATTACTACTGCGGCGCAACGACCGGGGTGAATCTTTCCCTGAAGTTGTGTTGTGCACTCAATATTGCTGCATGGCAGGTGGAGCCGGATGAAGGATGTCCAACATGTCGGCGAAACGAAGTTGAATTGTTTCTGGCATTGCTATCAATCCTTCAGGATTTGTTTATATGTACGCATAATTTTGATGAAATTGTACTGTGATGCTATGAAGGTTTCAACTTTGGTTCCCGCAGGAAAAAAAGGTTTCAACTTAGGATTCATGTGTCTTGCCTCGAGATTATCTCGTTACAACATTCCATCAAATACAAATGAAACTACCATGGCTAATGCATCTCAATGGTTCGCAGATCAGCGCCAATATTCACATCACAACTGAAGACAAAGTTGTGAGAAGGTGTACAAATAAAGAAAAAAATATAATTGATCGATGTTGTTCGTAGGCATGGCTCCATTTCCTTGGCACAGTGTTCATTGCTTGGCAGCTAGTTTCACCCAGCTCTGTAGCCAAAAAAGAGGTGTATGAAGGACACCACAATCCGATCATTTTGTGCAGCTCCACTAAAATCGAGCGGACCATCCCTGTTTGCAAAGATATCCAGTCAGTGTGATTACAATAATAGTGGAACTAGATGATGAAACATAACACACATAAATAGAAGCCGATCACCTCTACGATCTCTCTTTAGGGCTAACTTCTTGTTGGAGAAGATTAGGCACGGAGTTGGATGAGGAGATCTCCCTTTCCGCAGTCCCACAGAAATGTAAAAACGTTGCCCGTGTGACATTTTGGCGGAACTGCACAAAACACTCTTCAGAAAAGTGATTTGTGCAGTTCACCAAAAGGTCGCAATAGCAACGAGGTGAAAATGGATAGCCCTGTTTGCAAAACGAGGTCGAAAGGAAACAATTACTGCCCAATAACACGAGTTGAAGACACATACGCCGACAAAAAAGAAGCATGTTCCATGTAAAATGGGAAAGATAACACATGGTGGTTTATCAAAAATGGTTTGAGGACGAGATTGCAAGATGGAAAGTACGCCAACCGAGATACGATTTAAGCAAACAACTAAAGAAGATCCACATGCAGCAACGTGGGAAGATGGGCAGTGGAGCAAGGCGGAGGAAGCTGTACCTGAGGGTCGTCGGGATGTTACTAGGAGGGCACCGGCGGCCGGGATCTGCCCATACTGCGGCAGCGAGCAAGTGGCGAAGGCCCTACCGTGCCATAGCTTGCTCAGAGAGAACAGCGGGTACCGCAGATCGGGACGAGCTGCCTCAACGCTGTCGAATAGAGAGACGATGCACATCCTCCCTTTCCGACGGCGGATGGGATGCGGCCGGATCACTGACCAACGCTGAGAGAAAGAGGCCACGGCGGCCTTGTGTGAGATGGTGTGACGAGAGACAAACCCATTTTTCCATTTTCCCCATGGCAATCGATTTATATTCTAGGCGTGGTACCCAACCCTCCTTCGAGTAAGCAACCGCTACACGCGTCAAATTATCACGCGGGCTGCCTTTTCGTACAGAAACGAACTCTTCCGTGTACCCGCGCGGGTGGGGCTGGGAACGAGACGTGAGTACGTGCGTCCTGCGTGCACTTCTTCTTTAGGTGCAGGTACGTACGTGTGTGGGTGTGAGAGAGATGGTTTGTGCGAAACAGAGGCAATGTGTTGATGATATCTCAATCAGAAAACCGTAACATATGCAATGTGTGTGAAACGGAGTCATGGACGTGAGATATCGATAGAATTGAAAATAGGGATGAAGTGTGTGGCTGCATGATCGATAAAGAGTGCCATCGAATTTGTGTTTGCCCACGTCAAAGATACAGGGCGGCTGGCCTACTAGAATTTGAGAGGGCAGAGGTGCAGTTCTTCTCCGTGGCATGGATACCTACCTACAATGTTCGACTATCGGTGTGTGTGTGGGGGGGGGGGGGTAGAGACCGGTCGACTAGTATATGTGTGGGGAAGGAGAGAGACCTAGCTATGTATTGAGGGAGATCGATCGACATCCATGGATATGTGTAGCAGAGGAATAAGGTTGGGAAAAAGACAAAGGTAGAGCGTCGGAGGGTTGGTGGTGGAGTGGCGTCTCACAAATGGTGGGAGAGGCCTGCTAGACAAACGGAGGGTATGAGTGCAATATCAATAAGAGAGGGCGGGGGATGTCTGTCTGTCTATGCACGTGCGTGTGAGAGACGGGTCGGGAGGTATTCAAGGATGATGAGGGGAGAAGATATGGTTGTGGTAAGCATGCGTAACTACATAGGAAGATCAACCGTCGTGTGTCCGAGAAAAGGAGAGACATAACTAGCGAGGTAAGTGTATCGGTGCTTGGTGAAAACGAATTATAGTCGACCTGGCTATATGTAGGGAGATCAGTTCATATACACGCCTGCATGTGTTAGAAGCAAATAAGGTCCGGAGAGGCAGACAGGGGGAGAGGGTGTGGCTAGGAGGTGGTGCGAGAGGCCTACCATGTCGAGGGGGGAGGAGTGTGCGAGCATGTGATAAATGAAAAGAGGGGCGGGAGTGTGCACCTGCGTGGAATCGTATTGGACATATGGGGGCATGGACGGTGAGAAGAGAAGAGGGGAAGTATATATGTGTTTGTTGTAGGCACACTTGGCTAGAGAGGTATATCGACCGGTGTGTGCCAGAAAGAAGGAGCCGGGGGCCTACACACACCGCTGGTGGACGACCTAAAGAGAAATAATGAACGTGCGCGATGGAGGGGACGCTAAGGGTGTGTGAGGGGGGCGGGCGTGTGCATGCACGATAGAAAGTTAGCGCTAGCTAGCTACAAATAGAAGAGGATCGTGAAGGTGTAAAAGACGAACAAAGATCATAATTCATTATAAAAAAGTGGATACGGATACTTGAAGAAGATATCATAATGTAGAACATTGATTATAATTTGGGCTAATGTGTGGCTTTTGCAACTCAGGTCTAAATACTTGTCATAATGTAGGGGGCGGGGCACTATACTTTGTGTGATAAACACGGTGTACGTATGGAACATGGTTTAGATTATGAATATATAGTTAGTACATCAAATGTACTATTATTTGGAATCAACATCAAGTGTATTCAAAAAATAGAATTCGAGTTCATGTAGTACACATAGTTCATATCTATCTCTATAGTAATCATGTGGTGTGTTATTAAGGTAATACACGAATGATGGTTGAAGTTGGCAACAATCATGATTGTAGATTCTTATTGAAATAGAGAAACGAATTCAAATTTAGTTCGAATTGCAGCGGTAGTATAGACATTTGGAATGCACTAAAATGTTGGTATGAGTAGGTTACATGCATTATACAGCAAGCGAAAAAATTTAATCGGACATAACATGGATTCATACTCCCTCCTTCCATCTATATAGGGCGTAATGAGATTTTTAAGACCGCCTTTGACTATTGACAAGATTAATAGTACATGACATGCACAATGTGAAAATTATATCATTGAAAGAACCTTTCACAGACGAATTTAACGGTGTGCTTTGTGTAAGTTGCATGTCATATATCATTGCTCTAATATTTGGTCAAAGTTAGCATCGAAAAACGCATTAGGCCCTATATAGATGGAAGGAGGGAGTAGCTTTGAATAGCATTTGTATAGTAAAACGGGGCAAGACTCTCTCTTTGTGTGGTGTGAATAGTTTTATTTTTTTCGTTTTCTTTTTGGTTGAGGGAAGTGCGAATTGATTTGGTACGTACAAGTACAATATTACTACACATTAGGCTTGTCCCTAAAATTCAACCCGCATCTTGTTATATCCCGAAAATTCAGATATCGTGCTCTCAAAACTAGCGCCTTCACAACCCGCGCCTTGCTATCCCGAAATTACAACGCGCGCGAAAACTCCCTCCAGCTGCCAAATCCCACCACGCGAGATCCCCCTTCTAATCCTCAGCCGAAAGGGCCACTAGTTCAAATCAGTGGGGGTTACTTTTGTAACACACCCAACATTTTGGACAAGCGCATCCCTAAGTCATGCTTCACCCCCTCTCATCGCCCCCTTTTCGCCATTTGAAATCCCAGGCCGCCATAACCTCTCCGCTCCAGCCGCGAAACCCCACCCTCCTTCGTCCGCCACGTCACCGCTGCCCAGCCGGAGCCTCTTCCCCAACGACATCGTCCACCGCAATAGCTCGACGTTCCTCGTCCACCTCCCCGGATGAGGATCCGGCGTCCATCTTGTCGTCCCGCCGGTTCATCAGCCCCGTCCTCCACCTCCAAGGAGCTGCTTCGACGATCGCCTTGTCTATCGCGGCTGCTCCATCCCCACAGCGTCGCCTTAACCTGCTCCACAGGAATCGCAACATCCTCACTGACTCCTCGGACGAAGCCGAGGCCTACTCGGTGCCACCAAAGAGGTTCTACACTCATCACATCGCACCTTCTCCTTAACTTGACCTCCCGGCGCTGACGGTGCTCCATCCCGCAGCCCCATGGAGCGGCTACCTTGAAGCCGGCGCCGCGGGTGACATCTCCACGGCGGCTCTCCCCCAGTGCGAGGCCCCTTCGGCGGCGGCGTCCATACCAGCCGGATCTGCTGCTGCTCCTCCGGCTCTCGCTCGCTCGCTCGCGCTGCTGCTGCTACTCCGGCTCTCGCTCGATCGCTTGCTTGCTCGCTCGCCCAGTTGTTGCTGCTCTCCCCCTCGCTTGTGCTGCTGCTCTGCTCCGATTAAGCCACACTTCAGTCGACTGAATCAACTTTTGGGTCAACCGATTTTCAGGGGTTGGGGGGGGCTCGCCGGAGTTAAGGAAGAACCACCCGCAGCGGGGACGGGCGCTCGCCCGAGAGGTACCCCACTATCTATCTTAGGGTTCAGGGTGGGGTGGGGGGCCTAGAGGGCTAGCCGGGGCGACTTGTTTCAAGGTGGCGAGGCGGCGCTGGGGCCGGCGGTTCGGCCGGTGGTGGCTGGCGGCTCACGGGGGTGCAGGTTGAAAATGAAGTGCAGACCCTCCCTAAACTACATGTCAAGTGCCTCTCTGCTACCATTGCGTTCAGTTTCGATAGTAGCATTCAGATTCCACAGTAAATTTCAGTTTCGAAGTTAAGTTCAGAGTCAACAGTTTTTACCTCATCTGTTGCAGTCAGGTGGTTTTTGGTGATGTTAATTTTACATCCATTTTACATCATCTATTGGAGATGCTATTAGAATCCCACTTGAGATTGACGATGTCTGTCTTGTGCTGCTTCAGCCTTGACATCTTACGGCTCACCGGAGCTGCTCCAACGACAGAACGATCCATCACAACAGAGCAGTGCCCTGGACGCCGTCTATAGATTCCTCAGATCTTCCTCCACACCTCCGACAGCCACCTCTGCCTCAACTGCTTCAGCGACCAACCCAATGATGCTGAGGTCGACACGGCTACGGCAAAGAGGTTGTACACTTGTTGCATCACTTATTACTATACATTCACGTCGATCCATTAGGGCTATTTTGGTTCAACGGAAAAACATAGCAATAGGGAATTTTCCAATGGCACTCTACTATTCAATTATTCATGCATTTTGTTGAAAGGAATGAAGCAAAACATCCACCTGGACCTACTTTTCAAAATCCTATGCATGAAAACAAGACCAAGTGCATTAGTGCCAGAATAACATTCTAACTGTACACGCTTTCATATGGTTTCACTTTATTTTGGCCATGTTTCTTTGCATTCCTCTGCTCTTCCAATTCCTGTAAACCAAACACCCAAGTTGACAGAAATCATGTGTTTACAAATGCTCTGTTTACCATGTGCATTTTCCTATCCTATTCCGGTGTTTTTCCTATCCCTGCGTTTTAAGAATCATGCAAGCCAAATGAGCCCTTACAGAATTACTTCAGTTACAGGTACGTGTCGAAGGGAACTTTGTGTGGTTTGTCCTGCTCCTGCCGTGATGTCGTCCACCTCACCTGAGCTGCTCCATCGACAGAAGCATCCACCAAACCAGACATCACGACTCCTGACCGTCTTTCGCCGCCTCAGATCTCCTTCCCTACCGCCGGCACCCACCGCAACGGCATCACCATCATCGACTCAGCAGATGAACCTGAGGAGTACACGGGTCCACAAGAGAGGTCGCACTCTTTTGTTTCTGCTTATGTTATGCATTCCTTAAACTTACCTACTACTTTATCGTCCTGTTCAGCTCTTGGACTCCCAAGTCAGGTCCAAATTAATGTTCAAACTTGAGTTCTAAATTAGTTGTGGGGCACATATCGAGGCAGCAATGAATAGTATGTCTGTCTAATATCTGGTTCACCTAGGGTATGCCTATGTTGTTCATCTTGGGTGGGAAACAAATAGTAAAGCAATCATCATCTGTCTTTTTATTAATTTAAAGCAATCATCAGCCTGCTATCATTATTTTTGGATCCATCCACTGGTTGTTACCATCACTCTAAATTTCTGCATGCTCTCCTTACATAATCTCACCATATTTTTTTCGTATGCATGTCAGATATTGTACACAGTCATGCTGAACATGTAGAGAAAAAGAGAAGAGTTTTGCGCGGCAATACAATGTCATGCAGACATCGCTCATGGTGGGTTCAATGGCAAACCCTCCCCACCCCTCTCCAGATTGTAATCCAGAGGAAGATATCTGTTCTGAGGTGGATTCAAACGCCGCTCACCACTCCTATTTACCCCCCAAGGTGTTTGCTCTACCTTGGCATGATGATGTTAGTCATATCATGCATATGTTGCCTTGCAGTGCCTACTTTTTACATCATATATGTCATCTGCTTAGTTTAGACATGTCTGTAATACCACATGTTTAGTTTCTATATCATGTATGGGAATTATGTAGTCTCATGTCTTTTAGCCAGCCATAATATATGTGAAATGTGCAATGCCATCCTGTTTAACCAGGCATCATATATTTGAATGATATCTTGCCCATACTTTTCTTCATTACATTTCCATTTGTCGACAATGTTTGTACATTAAACTACTCTTCCTGTGAATCGGCCATTTGGGTGGGAGATGGAAAAATCTGGAGTGAAAACAAGGCCTTAAGAGCAGACAGTGCTACCTGTCGAAGCAGACCTGTTGTTGGGTCCTGATAGCTCCTCAGAGATGGATTCAGAGACAAATGACCAGTCCTATTCCCCCACTGAGGTGTATGCTCTAACTTGGCACGGTTATACTGCTCATATCATGCATACGGTGTCTTGCATTGCATAGTTTAGACATCATATACACAATATTCAACACCATGTTCTTAGTTCAGACATCATACTGAATGCCCTCTGTTTAGCATATAAATCACATATGTGAATTAAATGATGCGATCCTGATTACTTAGATAACATCTAGGTGAATTATGTCATGGGATCCCATTTAGTTATTCATCATATCTTTGAATTATGTTATGCTATGCTATCCAGTTTAGATAGACATCATATATGTGAAATTATGTCATGCTATCCATTTTAGTTAAACAATATACATGTCAACTATTTCATGCCCTCTTTTTTCCACACTATCTATTGCATCTATCTCTCATACAATGTCTGTACATTCAACTATCTAGCGGACTAAAAACACAGTCTTCAAATAAGACAGTGCTACCTCTTGGTGGAGATAGCACCCTGGTTGTACATACACAAGAACCATCCCTACCACACATAACCCAAACTCTCACAGATTTTACCCCTACTGCGATGGACAGTGAACCAGCTTCACCCAATCTAACCCCAACCCCGGCCGATAGTAATCCAGTTCCTGTTGACACAACACCATCTCCACCACAGAGCTCCCAAACAAGAGTAGTTAGTAAGGCAGCTCCAGTGCCCAAAGGGCCAGTACTATCACGGTGAACCCCAACTCCACCAGTTAGTACGCCTATTCCTTTGGAGGAAGCACAACCAGCTAGTCGTAGTTTAGCATCTATCACATTTGATGTTGTTAAATTGTATGTGCATATCTTCCCATCTTGGAAATATTATACTGAAGATGAAGGAAAATGCTAGTTGCAGGTGTTTGTCCAGGAGTTATGTGTAAGTAATGTTATTCATGGCAATTACTTTGCTTCGTCCCATACATCCTACCTCCATGATGGTTATAATACAACAAATTTTCCCATTTTTCTCTATAGAGAAGGACTGATTTGGAAACTCAGGATGAGTTAACCTGTGCTAATACCTCTGCTATCTTCAAGAATGCTTGGTGGCAGTATCGGAATTACCTAAAGAAAAGATACTTCACCGGCAAAGAAACTCATCAAATTCCCTTAAGCACTCCTGAGACACATTTACTGGACGATGACTAGGAACGCCTTGTTCTGTATTGGTCCCGAACCAAGAATGTGGTAAGGTCTATGAGCTCATTTTCTATTTTTAAGTATTATATTCTTACATCTTACTGTACTCTGTTCATGTAGAACAAGTGCCTAAACCAGAAGAACAGCTGTTCTAATTTAAGATTCCATTGCTATCATAGTTCAAAAAAGCACTAGGCGTTAATTGTGCGTTTTGCCACTGCCTTGCGCTTTACTGACCAAAGTGCATGCTTATGCGCAGTTATGCATAGATTAAGCGTAGTTATGCACAATGCATTTTGCCAACGCCTAGAGCCTAGGCACGCTTAAGCGCTCGCTTAGGCGCGTCTTTTTTAACCATAATTGGTTTGCTCTTGTATCGCTGTATTTACTCATACAAACTTATTTTTAAATTGAAGGATCCAATCGAAACTCCAATGGCACAGCAGGTATGTTCACGCATGTTTCTTTAACAGGTTTTCTCGTATCAATAGCTCTTCTGATTTCAATTTCAATTGTGTATACAGTTGACTTTCATATCATGCACATTACTAGCATCACAACAGAGCCAATAGTGTTGTTATACATGTAGACCCGTGGTAACCATCTGAAACCTTGTTGTGCCGTGTAGTTTCCCACGCTTTGTATTCTTTCACTGCTGCTTTGTCTTGAACTGATATGATTTGAACCGTGTCTCTATTTTGATTTGGCAAGACAATGAAGTGACCATAGGACATAGATATATGTTTGTTTGATGCTTTTATCATGTACTAGTACTTGGCAATAGAAGACTTGGTAGTTTAATCCTGTCCACCTTACTAATGAACTGGTTCACCGAAATGAGTTTCATATACTAGTACATGCTAAACTTGTTATGTGTCTGCTTGTTTCTTCTTTTAGAATGCTGACAGAATATTGGGGAAGAGTGCCTTATTAAGCAATGGTAAAGGAAGTAATGCAGATAAGGTTCAGGATAGTGACACATCCTTGTTGGTCTCCAACAAAGCTGATAAAACAACTAAGGAAGACTATCTTGAAGACAGCGAGACAACCCCAAAGTTCTGTCTTGGTTTAGTGTTCGATTTACTGGCCACTACCACTTGCATAAGCTATTCGAACTCACTGTCTGAATCAGTTCGGTTTTTTGAGTCTCAACTACAAGCTGAAAGACATCAATCAGTTGTGCTGCGACAAGAAGCGGAAGGATTGCGGAAGTCCCTGGAGCATTCAAATGCATACTTTCTGGTGCAGCAGCAAGCATTGGAGGATTTTAGCGCCAAACAGGACAAAGCTAATCAGCTTGCTAAGCTTATTGCCAGCATGGTGGATACCCAGGATAACATTTCTTGAGCTCTTCTAAAGTTGTTTCCGTTATGCTCTTGTTTTTCTGCCGCGTTTATTTGCACTGGTGGCCAATTTTGACGGCCAGTGTATGTAATATGCTGCTTTGTTCCCTATATTTGCACTGGTGGCGAAATTTGATGCCCAGTGGATGTAATATGTGTAATAGCGGTAATAGGCTAGCGTTAATTGCTTGCTTATTTATTTCCTTATTGTCTTGTTTAGTTGTTTGCTTGTAGTCACTGTAGTTCTTTTTCTGTGTTTTTCTAGTGGCCACAATAGCCTATTTTTGGTAACTAGGCCAAAATAATCATGGCAACATACGAACTATTGTAACCATGGGCCTCCTATAGGTAGTATGATCGATTGGCCTTCTGCGGGCCCTAGGATCCATTGGCCTTCTATACGGGCCGTAGGATCCATTGGCCTTCTATGGGACGGAAGTTAAAATAGGCTGGAATCATATTGGACGCCCCAGATGACGCTACTGGGCCTAATTCGGATAGGGTGTAACGGGCCCTGGTTTAGCGGGCTGTAAATGGGCTATATGCGAACATGCCGTTAGCAGGCTTTTCGTGGGCCGGCCCGCCACCTTTTGACCAAGTCAAACGGGCCGGCCTTTTCACTAGAATGGGCCTCTGTTGGGACGTGCCACGTGTCGCTGTATCATAGGAACCTTCGGTCCAATGAGCAGATGACATCTGTCCCAACGGTGAGCCGACACGTGTTTCCTCCAGCCAATGATGATTTTACACGTGGAAAATCCCCATTGGTCGGGGCTGTTAACGGGTTATCGGATCCAAAACCCGACCCGATAGCTTAATAGCGTTCCGTTATGGTCGATGCCACGTGTCGGTCACCCTTGACGAAAGCACTTCTGTGACACGCGATTTATCGTCATGGAAGTGGACACTTCCGTGATGATAATTTTGGTAATGTCATGGAAGACTTCTACGACAGCACAGGTATGACTATCTTGATTCTGTCATAAATTTGTCATGGATGTACATGCATGACAAAAAACGCGACCTACTATGGCTAACACGTATCATCACGGAAGTGTATTTTTTTGTAGTGGATGCTAGGAACTCCTGCGTGTAGTGCTGGAGTGCGGCGACCTGAGCCTGGAGCCGGGCCCGGACGTCCTGCGCAGCCGCGTTCAGCACGGCCATTCCGCCCCCAGGCGTCCACTCATGTGAGCCGATGCTGGTGGCCTCCACATCCAGGGACGACGAGCTTGCGGCCCCAGCGTCCTGCGGCCATTGTGCCGAAGCCGCCTTCACCGTGCGCCAGCGTGCCAGGGAGTTAACCGTGGGGGCCGCCCTCGCCGCTAGCTCGCCACCAGCCGGCGGCACCGGTGGTGCGTCAGGCTGATTGCCTCGGGCCTCGATGGTCTACGCTGGCGGGGGCATCTGTCAGGACCCCGACTCTATGCCACACCTATCTAGCATGTAACACCTCATATCACTCTGCGGTCTCACGCACGGTATCCCCACGGGTGTCGCCTTACTAGGCCCGGGACCGTTTGCGCCTTTTGGCACACGTATATGATAGTGTCGCTAGCATCCATATGACAAGGAGCCCGGGCTGACATGGCTAGTCATGAACCCAAAGTGGCACTAACTTACAGGGATAGCCATACATGACCCAGCAATGAACGTGTCAGTCATCGGCGAGTGAATCCGGGCTGTAGCAACTGGGCTAGCAGGACTCCGGTAGACACCACGTGACATTTCCCCGAAGGGACAGACACGAGAACGAAGAAGGACACATGTCGGTCAACCTAAGTGTTCTGGAGCAGTAGCAAGCTACCAGGGCTCAGTGGAAGCACTAGGAGACATTTCCCGGTAAGAGAGGCTACCAAGGATAAATAACTAGATAGTTAGATCCCACACATGCCAAGCATTTCCATAACATACACACAATATGCTCGATATGTGCAAATATAACATGGCATCACAACATGACTCTACAACTCTAGTATTTTATTCAATAGGCTCCGAGGAGCCAAGTATTACAAACATGGGTCTCTTGACCCAGCATTCGGAGCATACAAGTCAAAACACAAGCGGAAGCTTAACATGTCTGAGTACAGACATCTACAAATGAAAAAGGCTAATAAACCTAACTATCTACCAGATCCTACCGAGGGCACAAGATCGTAGCTGAGATAACAAGCTAAACGTCGAAGTCCACATGGAACTACTAGTGAGACTGAACTCTCTCTGCAAAAACATAAATTAAGCAAACGTGAGTATAATTGTACCCAGAAAGACTTACATCTAAACTAACTACATATGCATCATTATCAACAAAGGGGATGATGGGGTTTAACTGTAGCAAGCCAGCTTTGACTCGGTGGCTAACCTGAACTACGACTGTAAGTAACGCTTTTGAGGTGGCGCACACGAGTCCACATATTCACCATATCAATACACCACTATGGATCCGCTCCCGTCTTCCTACGAGAACGCCATCCATAGCACTCACGCTTATCTTGCACATATTAGAGTATCCACTTTCACTTGTCTATGAACTATATAGGCAACCCAGAGGTCCTTTACCGCGGACGCGGCTATTCGAATAGATCATGTTAACCCTGCAGGGGTGTACTTCTTCACACATGCTCTCGCCACTTACCGCCATGTACACGTCATGTATCTCGGCAACCTTAAAGCGGAAGCCTGGCGAGGGTGTCGGCCATGACCTGACTAACCACACAAGTCTCAAGTCCAGGTTTATCGCCTATTCGGCTTTGATCCGCAAGGAGATCCGGCTGGTGTGTCGCTCACGGCCCCAAATAATGTGAGCAGGGTTCCCCAGCCCACCATCCGGGTGCCACTTGGTACACCGTGCCACTGCAT
This sequence comes from Triticum aestivum, assembly GCF_018294505.1. Lineage (NCBI taxonomy): Eukaryota > Viridiplantae > Streptophyta > Magnoliopsida > Poales > Poaceae > Triticum > Triticum aestivum. The sequence goes on along the minus strand of NC_057807.1, from coordinate 483,945,777 downwards.
TCCAATTCATCCTCGATGAATCAGACCTGACTCAACCCTAAGCAGTAGCAGGCATGACAAACAAGCGTGAATGAGTAGGCACATCAAGGCTCAAACAACTCCTACTCATGATAGTGGATTTCATCTATTTACTGTGGCAATGACAGGTCATGCAGAGGAAAGGGGTTCAACTGCCGCAACATGTAACAGTTGATTCGTTGTTGTCCTAATGCAGTAAAAGAGAGCAAGAGCGAGAGTGTAGGATTGTATCAGAATGAACAAGGGGGTTTTGCTTGCCTGGCACTTCTGAAGATAGTATAGCTCTTCATCAGTGTCATTGATCACATCGTTAGTACCACGTCTAATGAGAGGGGGAAAATACCGGCAAACAAGGAAGAACACAATCCATGCAATGCACAATATGATGCATGGTCATGACATGTCAATGTGCTGTGATTTGAGCTAATGCAATTAGCAACAGATTAAATGAAGTTGGTTTGAATCCAAGATTCAAATTCAAACTCCATACGGGGATATTCAAATGCCATTTATATGATTTGTCCTAAACAGCAGCTATAAGTTGTTCTAACATGCATGAAATGGTACAGATGGATAGATTGGATTTTTTGATCATTTTTCATATATAACTTATTTCATTCTGAGTTACGATTGAATTTCTATGATTTTTAGAAGTTTTGGGAATTTTCTGAATTTCTTGGATTAATAAAAATGCCAGAAAACATTTACTATGTCAGCATGACAACAGCACTGCGTCAGCAGGTCAACCGGGTTGACCCAGGTCAAACCTGACAAGTGGGGCCCACTGGTCAGTGACCAACTAACTAATTTTAATTAGCGTTAAACTAAACCTAAACTAAAGATTAGCCTGGGCTGGGCCCACATGTTAGTGACCAGGGGTGGTCAAACCCCCGGTCAAATGGCCCAAACAGGCCGGTGTCTTGACGCCGGCGTCTTCAGACGCGGCGGAGGGGTGGAGAAATGGCCCTCAGGCGTCCAAATGGATGGTCGAGGCCCTCTATGGGATGAGGGAGCTTGTCCACGCCCTTTGGTGCAAGTGGAGTCATCGGAGACAACCCAGAACGACAGCGCCGAGCACTCGCGCGGCGGCTGGTGTTCGGACGTCGAACATTCCGATGTCGCAGGGCACGGCAGGAGCAACGGGTGGCTGCTATGGCCCCGTGGTGATGTGCTGAGCACAGTGGCGCGCTCGGTTTCAAGCTTCGGTGGACGTGGCCATGGCAGCGAGGAGCTCAGGTGGCGGCGTGATTTGGTCGTCGACGAAGCAACGGCTACGGTGAGAGAAAAAGCATGGGAGCGAGGGTAAAACAGGAAGGGGCTCACGGCGGTTCGAAAGAGTGAGACGGCGAGCTCGGGGAGGACCCGGAGCGGTCGGCACGGCAGGGGCGATCTCCGCAGCCGAAAGTTTAAGACGGGGTTGGTGAGGGCGTTCGAGGCTTACAGCGGGGCTTGGCTCGGTGAAGGGGTCGAGGACGAACTGGCGGAGCTTCTTGGCGTATGGGTAAGGCGTGTGGGGGCCGGTGGCCATGCTGGTGCTCGGTGGCGGCGGGTGTGTTCGATGGTGCCACGCGGAGAGAGCGGAGGAGGGGAAGGGGTCCAGGGAGAGAGGGGAGAGGTGCAAGGGGTGTTGGGCGTCTCCGTGGCGCTCGAATGGGGACGGGAGGCAGCAGGAGGTGGAAGCAGGAGGTGGCCGCGAGTACGCGCGCAGGCGACACGCCTCTGCCTACTGGCAGAGGTGGAAGAAGACATCGGCGCCCCTGGTGGGTTGGGCCGGTTCTCTCCTGGGCCAGGTAAACACGTAAGATTCTGCTCTGTTTTAGTTTTCTGTTATGTTTTCTTTTTCATTTTATTTTGCCACTATTTTCAAATTCAAAAGAATTTCAAACAGTGCCAAAACATTCTGAACTATTTTATGTTACCTCTATGGACTATTCCAAAACTACATAAAATATTTCAAAGCATTTGAAATATATTCATTGTATATTATGAATATAACCCCAAATTCAAATAGATTATTGATTTAAATTTAGAGACCAAATAATTCCTTCAAATTGTTCCAGAATTTTGGTTTGGTATATAACTCTTGCCAAAATTCACAAAACTATTTTTAGGGCATTTTGGATTCACAGAATGCAATTTAAAGGGTGCTTGCCCTTCTTTTAATTAGATTTCTAAGGTTTCAGCAATCCTCAATTCAAGTTTCAGAAAGTTAAACATGATGCAAGGATGCTTATGTAGAGTCAAGCAAGGACTAGGCTAGGGCTGTGACAACTCACCCCCACTAAATAAGAATCTCGTCCCGAGATTCAAGACATGAGGTAAGAGGACAGAGGGGACATGGGACTAACACAGTCTTCCTGATCCATTGCACTTCATAAGAAAGTTGATTGAAACTTCATCTCTGGCTCAACGTCTCGCTTTGAGAACTTCATCCAGTACGATGACGTCAGAAAGAAATTCTATCGGAAAGGATCATTGAAGCTCTGCATACCAGCCTAAGGTAATTCACCAACAATCGATTGGCGGAGTTCGAAGGAATGACATACTCAGTTTGGAAAAGAAACTTCGGTTATGGAACAACTTGGCAAATGGAAGGCACATTCCAGTTGATACCAAGAATATAACCTAGTGACTGAGCGTGCTCTCAAGAACTTGAGCATTTCCTTACTCATCAAGGTCTTACCAATATCCGTGTCAAGGATCCCAACAACACAACATACTACCATGATGAATGGTGACGGACGATGCAGATGCAAAGGAAGATAACACATTCTCAGATTTTACCTTAGCGAAACCAAGGAAACAAAATCTGGATGATCGACCGAGAGACATTTAGCACTCCGCTTCTAATGTTCTCCTTGACGTGCACTACAAGAAACCTGTTAATCCATGACGGATTTCTGGTGACGGCTCTTCGATCCGTCATGGAAACCGTCACTGATTAACAAGATGCAAACAGGCCTCAAAAGGGTAGCCCCTTTATGACGGACATCGAGGGACCGTCACATAAACCGTCATGGATCGACCAGATAGGCCTAGCAGGGCCTAGCTTTTTTTCTTTATGCACCATCTGAACCATCACGGATAGCTCATGTTGATGTGTCAATGTGTGCTCCCCTTGCTTGGCCCACATGTCAGTAAAATGCTGTCAAGAAAATAAAAAAGAGGGCGGGCGCGCGCGGATAGATGAAGTTGACCAGCCAGCCAAAAAAAGGTAAAGTCCAAGAGTGCGCGGAGGTGCAAAATTTTAAGTCGCCGACGCGCGGGTGGCAATTTTTTTGAGCCAGCCAATTTAACTCCATGGTCCACTCCCAGCTAACCCTAATTCCCATTATCTCCCATTCCCTCAGCCGCCGCCACTCCTATCCTTCTCTGCCGCTCCACACCAGCATCGGAGACAGCATAGAACCGCCCTTACTTCCTCTTCCGATCCACCACTCCATGCCCGCCTCCATCCATCATTTGTCCTGTTCCTCCTCCATGTCCGGTGAACAAGCATGGTGAGCTCCGAAGCTTACCTCCTACTACGCGGAGGCGCGCGTGGGTGGGGCTCCTAAGATTCGTGGTAGTGTCGACCAGACGACAACAACGGCAGCATATGCGAAGATGCGAGATCCGTCGTCACAGGGGCATCTGCAAAGATGCGAGATCCATGGTGGTGGTGTGCCGAGGTTAGGTACATGATGTGGCAACACCACCACAGATCCAAAGTACAGCTAAGGGAGTCCTAGACTAGGGGGTGTCCGGATAGCCGGACTATCATCATCGGCCGGACTCCAAGACTATGAAGATACAAGATTGAAGACTTCGTCCCGTGTCCGGATGGGACTTTCCTTGGCGTGGAAGGCAAGCTTGGCGATACGGATATGTAGATTTCCTACCATTGTAACTGACTCTGTGTAACCCTAGCCCTCTCCAGTGTCTATATAAACCGGATGGCTTTAGTCCATAGGACGAACAACAATCATACCATAGGCTAGCTTCTAGGGTTTAGCCTCCTTGATCTCGTGGTAGATCTACTCTTGTAACCCACATCACCAATATTAATCAAGCAGGACGTAGGGTTTTACCTCCATCAAGCGGGCCCGAACCTGGGTAAAAACATCGTGTCCCTCGTCTCCTGTTACCATCCGCCTAGACGCACAGTTCGGGACCCCCTACCCGAGATCCGCCGGTTTTGACACCGACATTGGTGCTTTCATTGAGAGTTCCTCTGTGTCGTCACCGATAGGCTCGATGGCTTCTTCGATCATCGTCAACGACGAAGTCCAGGGTGAGACCTTCCTCCCCGGACAGATCTTCGTATTCGGCGGCTTTGCACTGTGGGCCAATTCGCTTGGCCATCTAGAGCAGATTGAAAGTTACGCCCCTGACTGTCAGGTCAGATTTGGAAGTTTGAACTTCCCGGCTGACATCCGCGGGGACTTGATCTCCGATGGATTCAAGCCACAGCCAAGCGTGCCGCACTGTCACGATGGGAATGCTTTAGCTCTGCAGCCGGACAGTACCCTGGAGGCCGCACTCGAGCCCGCTTCGGTCTTTGATTCGGAGCCGGCTGCGCAGATCGAGGATGGATGGCTAGACACCGCCTCGGGGGCTGCAACCTCTACGGCGTTAGAGCCGAACACTGATCTTGTCCCTCACGAAGCTCGTGACTCCGAGGTGCCGGACTCCTTGTCGGACTCCAAACCTCCCGCGCCCCCACCAATGGAAATCGGTTGGGCGCAGATCATGGAGTCCACCGCAGCGGACATCTTTCAACACCCACCTTCTGGCAACATCTTGAGTTCACTAAAGTATCTCTCGTTATCAGGAGAGCCCTGGCCGGACTGCGGCCAGGACGGTTGGGACGCGGACAACGAAGAAATTCAAACCCCACCCACCACCCACTTGGTAGCCACTGTCGATGATCTAACCGACATGCTAGATTATGACTCCGAAGACATCGACGGTATGGACGACGACACCGGAGACGACCAAGAACCAGCGCCTAACGGGCACAGGAAAGCCACCCCAACTCACGACGTATACATGGTGGATACAACAAAAGGAAGCGACAATGAGGAAAAACGGGACATGGCGAAGGACAACTCCCCCAACAAACAACCAAAACAGCGAAGCAAGTGCCGCCCGAAGACCGGCCTCGATAAAAATGGCACCCATACGAACCCGGCCCTAGAGTAGGGCGAAGCAGTGGACGACGCACATGCCACCAAGCAGCCATCCGAACATGATGAACTGGACAAGCAACCCATCCCCGGCGAAGACGATCTCACATCACCCAAGCATACGAACCTTCATAAAAGGCTTGTCCCCACTGCAAGAAGTTTGAAGAAGCAAAAGCGGAAGCTCAAAACAGCGGAGGACGCACACAGAATGAGATGGAGCAAAGTACTCAACACCGCAGATAAATATGGCGCTAGTCACCAGACAAAGAGCTACCCGAAGCGCAAGCTGTTGCCCGAATTTGACGAGGAGGCCTTAGAGCCCCCGCAGTCAAAAAAGAAAGAAGCCGCCTGGCCGGATAGACGACCAGATGACAGGCCAGAAGCAACAAGGGGCACCTACACAAGCCGGCACATGAGCAGCTTAAAGACCCTCGGAAAAAGGATGACCCAGCCAGGTCTATCTATGGGCCAAAAAAGAAGACTCCAGGAAGCAACATAACCCGCCGAGCATTTGAAGACAACGGCACACCCAAATACAGGGGCGCTGCACACCCACTATGTTTCACCGGCGAGGTGCTGGATCATGGATTTCCAGCGGGATTCAAACCCGTAAACACAGAGGCATATGACGGAACAACAGACCCCGGAGTCTGGATTGAGGATTATATCCTACACATACATATGGCCAGAGGAGACGATCTCCATGCCATAAAATACCTACCCCTCAAGCTCAAAGGGCCAGCTCGGCATTGGCTTAAAAGCCTCCCAGAAAATACCATTGGAAGTTCGGAAGAGCTTGAAGATGCGTTTCGAGCAAATTTTCAAGGGACTTATGCCCGCCCTCCGGATGCAGACGATTTAAGTCACATAACTCAACAGCCCGAAGAGTCAGCATGCAAATTTTGGAACAGGTTCCTCACTAAAAAGAACCAAATAGTCGACAATCCGGACGTTGAAGCCTTAGCAGCCTTTAAACACAACGTCCGAGACGAATGGCTCGCTAGACACCACGGCCAGGAAAAACCAAGAACAATGGCCACACTTACAAGCCTCATGACCCGCTTTTGTGCGGGGGAAGACAACTGGCTGGCTAGATGCAGCACTAGCGACCCGAGTACATCCGAAGTTAGGGATGGAAATGGGAAATCACGACGCAGAAAAGATCAGCGCCAGGACAAGGAAAACGTCCCAAATAGTACGGCGGTCAATGCCGGATTCAAACGCTCTCGGCCGAATAACAAAACACTGCCCCTCAAGGACAACAGTGACGAGCTATCCAACCTAAACATGATTCTGGACAGGCTATGTCAAATACATGGTACCTCCGGAAAGCCTGCAAACCATACCCACAGAAATTGTTGGGTCTTCAAGCAGTCCGGCCGACTTAACGCCGAACACAAGGGGCTCGACACACCAAGCGAAAGTGACGAACCCCAAAAGCAGCACTCCGGACAACAGAAGACTTTCCCACTAGAAGTCAAGACAGTGAACTCACTTCATGTGATAACACAAAAACATAGCACGACACCTGACATACGAGGACTCCGTCCGCGGAATAGGGATAGACCCTACCAAACTTCGCCATAAATAGCACTTCCTTCAAAGGAGTGGCGCCAGGCCTTTAAAGCCAATTATACGGGCTCTGCACTACCAGAGGTTGTGTTCGGTTCATCCGACAACCCCCGTCGCGAAAAGCTCACTCTCCATAGCGCGTGGCCATAGAGCACTCCTGGGACGCACAGCTTTTGCCCGATTTAACGCAATACCACACTACACGCCTTTTATACTTACAATGCCCGGTCAACACGGCATAATCTCTTTAAAGAGTAACTCCGAGTGTTCCTCGAACACGGAGAGTGTGTGGCTGCCTCGACAGCTAATCCGACCTTGCAGGTCAAGGCCCCTAAACACAGGTCATTCAGACCCCAGACACGGTTAGGGGAGTCCGGCGTAAATAAACAAGGGGCTTCCCAGCCGCATATCGCGTCTAAATGATGAGAGCCAATAAAGCTCAACTTTGTTAATCTTCCAAATTACACTTTATTTTAATAAAACTTTTGCACGATATTTCTTAGAAACTAAGTCCTTCTCTTTTACAGATGAAGCATGTGCTACACCCGTCCAGGATACAGCACAACGGAGACACAGGCGCAGACGTGCAGCAGGGACCCGTTGCAAGGATTCTTTTCAGATTAAGACCCTGCGTAAACCTTTCTTACTGTCTCTTGTTGATACACATCCCCCGGTTTCCTACCATAGCCGAGGAGGAGGCTGGCATTTTGGCATCGGCCACGTCAGAAGTTCCCGCCTGTACCTGGACACTAGGGGCATAGGGCATTGTTCTGCCCGGTATCATAAAGACCGAACACCTCAGGGAGTGTTCGTCGTCTCGAGTTAGGCCTTATATGCATCAGCTCCAAATCATGTCTTTGGTCAAATGTTGGGTTTGCCCGGCTCCTGTGTTTTGCTGCCTTACGTTTCGTATCATCGGCTAACGCGGCACCAGGAGAACTACTGCGATTGTGCCCCGGTTCGGCCGGGCGAGCACCTTAGTAGAGAAAGCCGAAAACTGACTGTCATGATATTGCGAGAGATTGGCCAACCACTTGATCGACCACTGGAATGTTTAGAATTCCTCCGCTTTGACGAAGGACCGCTTCCCGGTCAGGCACATACGCACCCCGAATTCGGAGAAGAGCGGTGCCGCCAGGGGCTATATAGTAGCCCCACATTCGAGCTCCTATGGCTAAGTGAAAGTGATAAAGCATTATAGTCCGGTTGCCTAGTTTGCTACGTTATCACCTCCTTAAAAGGACCAAGACGTTGGATTAAGTGTGAAAAAGCGCCTTTCTTTTTGCAAACACCCCCGCACCATGTGCGTGGGGGCTGAAGCCAAAGACTGCCATCTTTCAGATTATACATACACATACGGCCGCGCAGGAGATAGTTCAATACTTGAACATGCAAGTATAAAAAGATATTGCATTATAAACACGAAATCATACATTTCATTCAAACAAAACATTTTTCGAGCACTGCGACTCTATTAAACGAGTGCCCTGTAGGACTTCCTCAAAATAGTGCTCGGTGGGGAACCGGCTTTGGTCCGAACCCCGGGATGCAACAGCGGTGGCATCCATCTCCGCCCAGTATGTCTTACCACGGGCGAGGGCCATCCGTGCACCTTCTATGCACGCCGACCGCTTCATCGCCCCAATACGCGGCATCGCCCCAAGGAATTGCTGTAACAAGCCAAAATAACTCTTCGGCTTGGGCCCTCCCGGCCACAGATGAGCGACCACATCCGTCATGGCAAGTCCGGACAGTCTATTCAGCTCAGCCCACTCAACCAGCCGATCACTCAACGGAAGTGGATGCTCCGGACTATGGAATTGAGACCAGAAAAGCTCTTCCATTTCGTGATCCTTCTGGCTCCGGAAGTGCACGACTGCGTCCACCGCACTCGCTGCCAAGTCCAGATAAGGATCCTCCGCACCGTACAGTCGGCCCACCTGAGCATACTTCGGATCTGTGAGCTTCCTACGCAGCATAAAGGGCTTTCCAGCCACAATGTCCCTGACCTGACGCAGTTCCTCCTTCATAGCCTGCATCGAACTACGGGCATCCTTGGCTTCGGCGTCGGCCTTCTTCAGGTCCTCTTGCTCCGCTTGGCGTTCTCTTTCAAGAACTTCCTTGCGGTCGGTAGCAACTTTTAATTTTGCGGCCATTTCGGCCATCTCCTCCCTGCTTCGGCAGTGAGCAGCCTTCTCGGCTTCTAGCTCTTCTGCTGCCTTCGAGGCAGCCGCCTCGCTTTTTCTGGCTTGCTCCTTGACCCAAGCAAGTTCCGCTCGAAGGAATGGGCGTCAGCTCCCGTACTGTGCAACCGCGGAACAACCACATACCTTGTGACTCATCAAGTCGTTTATTGACCAGCGAGATGTCCACATCCGCAACGTCGAGTTGCCTCAGCTCGGCAAATCCATTAGTCCGGCTAGCCACTGAACGTTCCGCCACCTGCATAGGAAAGGTAACATTCCATAACTGAGATTATGATCCTCGGCACGCTGTCACTTTCGACAGCATACCAAGTCTCAGGGGCTACTATCTATACAGGGCGCACTTCATGTGCAAGCTCTCGACGGCCTCATACAACCCGCTCTCGGCGGACGAGATCCTTTCAATCACTATACTCATTAATGTGCGGTGCTCTTCCGAGATAGACGCCCTCTTAAGCAAATCCTGCAGCTCCACCGGCCGCACTCCAATGGGTGCCAAACTCTCTGGCCCTGCCGGACTCGGGGAGACCCTCCGCGACGACACCTCAGGGTCGCCCGCCCCACACGATGGGGCGGCAGATGGAGGTGTTTCACTCTCTATCATCTCCGGACGAAGGTCTCCCGAAGATGAGCTGTGCTGAGACGGGCTGGGATCCGAACTACAAGGTGAAAACTTCGGTTATCCTTAGAAATTAAGCAGGGGCGTCCATTATTATAAAAAAAATTCCCCTTTTTTACTTATGGCTCGCTGGAGGCTGATTCCTCTGAGGAGACAGTACGGCCAGGTTTCTTCCCGGCACCGGACCTTCCGGAACAGATTTCTTTCCTCGCTTTGAGGCCTTGGCCTCCGGGTCTTCGGAAGCGGTCCTCTTCTCCCCCTGGAAGGAGTAACTCTCGATTCCTCCCTTACTGAAAGCCTCCTTGAAGGAGGTGGTAGTTTCCCTATGCCCCCCTTCGCCCACCTCCGAAGGTGCGACCTCCAACATTTTGATTAACATGGGATCCTGCGTGGTCTCAGGGAGGGGGGCTGGACACCATATCAGTTTTGCTTGCGCTATCAACTCCTGTCCAAGGGATAGCTGGTTAAAAGGCAAACCCATGATTAACAAATGGATGATGTGTCCAGACACAGGGCTACTTACTTGAGTATCCGGGCGATTGCAGCTTAGGCCAGCATCCTCGGTCAAGCCCGGACGCATCTCTTGCGATCCGAAAAACAGTTTGTACATCTCCGCGGGTGTCAAACCCATGAAATGTTGAAGAGCTCGTGGCCCCTCCGGATTGAATTCCCATAGGCGGAGGGGGTGACGTTTGCAGGGTAGTAGGCGCCGGATCAGCATAACCTGGACCACTACGACCAGATTAATCTCCCTTTCTTGGAGGCCTCGAATCCGGTCCTGCAACAAGGGTACGTCTTTGGATGGCCCCCAGTCATGCCCCTTGTTGACCCATGACGTCAACTGCTGTGGAGGGCCCGAGCGGAAGATGGGCGGCAGCCCCTGCCTGCTGCCCCTGGGAGCGGTGATGTAGAACCACTCCTGTTGCCACAAGCCGAGCTCCTCCTGAAAAGAGCCCTCGGGCCATGTAGCATTGGCCCTCTTGCTTATGACCGCCCCTCCGCACTCTGCCTGACGTCCCTCAATCATCTTCGGCTCCACGTTGAAGGTTTTGAGCCACAAGCCGAAGTGAGGGGTAGTGCGGACGAAGGCTTCGCAAATGACAATAAACGATGAGATGTGGAGGATGGACTCCGGAGCCAGGTCATGGAATTCCAGTCCATAATAAAACATGAGCCCCCTCACGCAGGGGTCCATCGGGAAGCCTAAACCCCGATGGAGGTGAGACACGAACACAACGCTCTCGCCGGGTTCGGGAGTAGGAATAACCTGCCCTCGGGCAAGCAACCTATGCGAAATCTCGTAGGTCAAGTACCTGGCGTCTCTCAGCTTCAACACGTCTTCTTCCATGACGGAGGAGGGCATCCACCGGCCCCGTAGGTCGGAGCCGGACATTATCGAAGTTCGAAGGTTCCTGAATCTGGAGCCCTGGGTGTTGGAACTCGGGGGCGAGGGCCAAATTCGATTGAAGATTGAAGAAAAAGAACCAGCCTTGGTCTCATTATAAAGAGGGAGAATACCGAGAGCCGTCCCCGTGACCGTTTGGAACCCGCCTTTGATGGAGGGGGCGTGGCAATGGGCTTGGTTGGGTTACCTACGTCCGTATTGATGGGAATCCCGGAATAAGGGGAACACGATCTCTGCTTCAACAAGACGTGCCAAGGAAACTGCTTCGCTAAACGTGCTGAGGTGGTACAATAAAAACGATTCGAGTAAAGGCTTGGTTGTGGTGTGATGTCACACCATCAAATACGTCAGCAGATTGAACTTGTGTAAATATTATTCTCTCTATGGTGGTATGTGGAAATTATTTTTGCAGAGCCGGACACTATCCTGGTGTTCACAATCTTCTATAAATTATTCAGAGGAGGAACCCGCCTTGCAATGCCGAAGACAATATGCGCGCCGGACTCATCGTCATTGAAGCCTGGTTCAGGGGCTACTGAGGGAGTCCTAGACTAGGGGGTGTCCGGATAGCCGGACTATCATCATCGGCCGGACTCCAAGACTATGAAGATACAAGATTGAAGACTTCGTCCCGTGTCCGGATGGGACTTTCCTTGGCGTGGAAGGCAAGCTTGGCGATACGGATATGTAGATTTCCTACCATTGTAACCGACTCTGTGTAACCCTAGCCCTCTCCGGTGTCTATATAAACCGGATGGCTTTAGTCCGTAGGACGAACAACAATCATACCATAGGCTAGCTTCTAGGGTTTAGCCTCCTCGATCTCGTGGTAGATCTACTCTTGTAACCCACATCATCAATATTAATCAAGCAGGACGTAGGGTTTTACCTCCATCAAGAGGGCCCGAACCTGGGTAAAAACATCATGTTCCTCGTCTCCTGTTACCATCCGCCTAAACACACAGTTCGGGACCCCCTACCCGAGATCCGCCGGTTTTGACACCGACAACAGCCCTTGTGGCTGGGTCCAGTTATCCGTCAGCCACGCAACTGTCGGTCCCCTCGTCGTTGTGGTCGTCTTCTCCATCCGTGGTGAGTAGCCTCCACTCGCCGCTTTTCACTTTCTCCAGCCAGAAAGACCAAGTACGTACATCCGCATCGTCCCTTACCCTCCCGCCCCGCTCTGTTCATCTCCATGGATGGATGTAGCTGTTCTTGGTAGAGGACGGCTGCAGGCCTCATTGGCCAGGCTGAATCGGTACAAGCCAAAAATTTGGGCATCTGCCATGTTCGTCATTAAAACGAATAACAGAAGGCACGAGCACCACTTCCTGGGCTGCTTTTTCATAACTGATTATTTGTGCTTTGTAGATGTAGGCTGTTCTGCTTCCTTCCTAATTACATTGTGCCGCCCATTCATCTTTTGTACTGGAAACAAAAAGTATTAGGTAAATTTCTGTTCTTGTTGCAGTTCAGGCATTGCTTTGTAGTTATACACTGCTAATTCAGAAGTCCGATGTATGTTGTCAGATTTTTTGAATAGTAATTGCATACAACATTTATCTGCCATCTTTTACAATTGAGAAACTCGTACCATTTTAAATTTATGTGAAGAAAAATTGATATCTGCAGATTCTATAGGTACATGCTATTTCTTATCTACTTTACCCAGGTTCAGGGCTCTGCTAGGAGATAACACCCCTAGTCCTGCTCTGCGGGGTCTCCGCATGATCACTAAGGCTCAAGTGATACAAAGGTGCTCGTTGAGCTGTATGCCAGAGGTAGGAGAATGCAAGGTTAGCTCCTTCCTGCTCTAGGGGAGTGGCTAGTTCTAATGGAGTGGCAACCCTTTGCATGGGTGCCCTGGGGGTTTATATAGGCCTACCCCCAGGGGTACAATGGTAATCTGGCCGGGTGCTGGGCCCGGCTGTTAGTGTCTCCGGCCTCCAACTTCTCCGCCGACTACTTGGGCCCGGCTGTTAGTGTCTCCGACCTCCGACTTCTCCGCCGACTATGTGGGCCCGCCGCCTGGTGGACCCCGCCGATCGGTCCGGTCAGGATCCGACAGGCCGCTCCCGCCACTGGCGGGTCTGGTTGGTAGCTGCTCACTGTAGCCATGCTGCTAATGACGTGGGCTTGGTTAGCTCAGCGTGGCTACAGTCTCGCCGCCTGGCGGGAGATCACTGTAACCTCACCTGGTCTCATCAAGTCAGTGGTGCACTTGCTTTGAGGGAAGGGACGGCCTCCTGCCTGACGCCGGCCTTCCCCTGGTCCGTCTGGTTCAGCATACGCCGTCTTCTGAGGTGTCACTGCCCAGTAGGGCCCGCAGCCTGCGGGCCGTACCGATGGTTCATTGTGGGGAACAGGGCTCCTCCTATCCGGAGTGACGTCAGCAGGAAGTGGCGATAGGGCCATGTCATGCGGAGAACTCCACCTGTACGGGCACTGTGATCACGCCACGCGCAAGATTCAGAGGTGAGGGGCGTCACTGTAGCCACGCCCTATCTCGTCCTCTTGATGGGGGCGCAAACTTTGAGGGCGCTAGGTGGCCGCTTGCTCGACGCCGTCCTCTCTAGAGGCCGGCTGAATGGAGCCGGCCGCTCCTAGCGCCGTCTGCTGGTGCTGGCCGTCCTCCGGTGGCCAGCCTTCGAGCTAGCCGGCCCCCGGAGGGCGGAGCCTCAGCTTTGGACACTGCGGGGCAAAAGCGGCCTGAAGTTTTGATATGTTTAGGGTCTCAGGTGAGGCTACCCGCGGCCCATTACTCCGACAGTAGTCCCCGAAGCCGGTGAGGCATCGCGCTCGAGGGGCCGCAAAGTCTCAGTGGCTTCCCCCCTCACTGATCTTTGGGAGAATGTTCGATCCGCCTTGCGGTGCGCTGGTTGCCGGAGTTGGCTTCGACAAGGCGGGATCGTTGGTCGATTTTGAAGTCCAAGGCGAGAAACAGGTGGCGTGCCTGCTAAGCTTCCCAGAGTCACTGCCCGCCATAAACACGCCACGCGGCGCATGTCGGCCTGGCCAGCCTGCCATCCCACGCTCCTGATGGGACATGACAGTGGGACGGGGCCGCCATTACCTGGCCTCGGCACGCGGGCGGATCCATTGCACCGCGGTGGGTGGTTGCGATTCCCATGAGCGTTCAAGGCGCGGTAAGTTTGCACGGTAAACGGGGGGTCGTGGGGTCATGGGCGCAGTTAATCCCATGATCGCACGCCCCGCCCCCTCGGCTTCGTAGCCCGAGGACTATAAGCAGGGGGAGGGAGGCGTGCGGCAGAGCACGCGCGCCCCCTCCCACACTCTCTTCCTCCTTCCGCTCTCTCCGCCGTTACTGCTGACGCCGCTCCGTGCTTGCCGTGGTGCTGCCGCCGTGCGCCGCCGATGCACTCCTCCTCCCCTCGCGGCCCTGCCTGAGGCCATGTCGCGCGAGAAGGGCGGCGACTGGGATGGATCGATGGTGATCGAAGACCACATCTCCTTCCTCCGAGACACGCGGCGTTCGTCAAGGTGCGGGTGCCGCCGGCGGAGGAGATTTCGCCAGTGCCGAAGGGGAACGAGTGGGTCGTCTTCCGCACGCACTTCCTTCGTGGCTTCAGGCTTCCCATGAGCGGCTTCCTCTGCTCGTTCCTCAACTTCAACCATCTCCAACCGCATCATATGATGCCCAACATGGTGACCCTGCTCTCCGCCTTCGTCATGGCGTACGAGGGCTACCTCGGCATCCTCCCCACACTCGAGCTGTTGGGAGCATTCTTCTACGGGAAGCTAGGCACTTCTGCCAAGGACACGACGGCTGAGTGTGGTGGCTTCGTCGCCGTGCGCCGGCCGGCAAAAAGGAATGCCTTTCCCATCATCAAGCTGTCACAGTCGGTAAAACTATGGCAGCAGTCTTACTTCTATGTTGAGAACGTCGATCCGACTGTCGACTTCATCAACCTGCCGGCCTACAAGGCCGGCCGCCCTACCGGGCTTTGGCCCAACTGGGGCTACAAGCCGAAGCCGGTGTCGGCGGACACGGCGGCCGCCATCAGCCGACTCCGGGTGCTCCAGGAGTCGGAGAGCCTCGTGGCCTCCGACCTCCTCATTGCCTTCGTCGAGTGTCGGGTCCTCCCTCTCCAGGGCCGCCCTCATCCGATCTTCTGGATGAGCAGGCACCACGACCCAAGCCGGTTGTGCACGAAGGAGATGCCGACTGCTGAGGTCGCGAGGATGGTGAACGACATCTCCGACCTCAAGGTGTCAGAGGGAGACTGGCGGTACAAGAAGCGGCCGTATTCCCGCGACGACCCGCCGCCTGCCGTAAGTCCCTTGATTTCTTCCTTTAGCTCTGTCGTTCAGTCTTGTTCTTATCATGATGCGACCCCTTCTAGTGCGTAGATTTATATGTCCGAGGCGACGGCCGCCATCATGGGGCCGGGTGGTGACCACCTGCCGGACAGGGTAGTGAGTTATGTGGACGATCTTGACTTGGGGGCACCCGCCCTCGCGGACGACGCAGCAGGCGGCAGCGACGAAGCAGGCGGCTCTGAGGAGGGCAGCAGCATGGAGACCTGGCCTGACGATGACGACGACGAAGACGAGCCGCGCCCCGGCCGGAGCACAGTCAACACCGGCGCTGGCCCCTCTACTGGGCCGCCCGCCCGTGGCGGCAAACGCAAGCGGAAGCAAGGCGCTGCCCTGTTTGGCAGCACGCCGATGAAGCCCAAGAACCCGGCCGCGACGACCAGGCGGAAAGAAGCCGCGACCAAGGTGGCCAAGTACCAGAGGCAGCCGAAGGTGCCGGTCATGTTGTCAGCGTAAGTATCCTTCTCATGCTTCCACCTCTTTGCCGATCCGGCCTAAAAACTTTTTTGTCTTGTCTTCCTATCTCAGGGCCCCGCTCACCCTCGAGAAGTCGGGTGCCGCCTTGGTCATCAGGTCGGCGGAGACCTCCTCCACCAGCCAGTGAATCGACCCGGCCGCCGACCTCCAGGAGGCGAGGGAGCGGAACGCGCGGGAGGCGTGTGAGGAAGAGGCCGACCGTCTGGCGAAGGCGGAGGCGGACAAGGCCGCGGCATCCGCGGCGAGGAAGCTAGCGCAGGCGGAGGCTGAAGCCGCAGAGAAGGAGCGGCTCGCGGAGGCCGCACGCTGCCAGGAACTGCTGCTTGTGACGCCTCTGAACACCGCGCCACCTCCGTCGGAGTTTGAGGCGACGACCGGGGGAGCCGGTGATCAGCAGCCGGTCATGGAGAGGGAGGGCGGCGGCGTGGCCATGCCGGATGTTATCATGATGCCGCAGCCATCGATTAGTGGAACGTAGGATGAGGAGCCAGGCAGGCCGCCGGTGCCACCAGCCGGGGACATGGTGGTGACGGACCTGATTGCCGAGGTCCGCACACCCGTACGCTACCGTCTTGAGAAGGCAGCCTCAGCACGGCGGCCGCTGGAGGCCGGTGCCGCGAGCTCGTCGGTCCCCGACACCAAGGCGACCAGCGCCACGCCTGCTGGTTGTATACGCGGGGGCGGGACGGGCACCCTGAACCAGGTGTCCCTCGACATCCAGGCCAAGCTCTGGGCCGAAGCCGAAGCCCTCAAGCACTGCAACGAGTCATTCTTGGATTCGCGGGCCGCCATCTTCGTAAGTTTCCTACTTTTCTTTGATTTGATCTTCTTGCGTCCTTCATGGGGGCGCGCCAACGCACCCATTGGGTGTAGTCCCCAAGTTTCGGGTCAGCTGCTAAGCAGGCGGTCCGGAACTTTAACTTGCAAGTGTCAAATGATGACTTCGTCTGGTATCCCTTATGCAGGACTACCACAATCTTCGTGCGGTCACCTTCAACTCCAGGGTCCGGGAGATGGAGACGCAGACCGCCCATCTGTCGGAGAGACGGAGTAAGCTTCGATTTCCTTTCTTCGCGGGGCGCACTAGCGCACCCGCGGGCTGTAATCCCTGAGGTTTGGGCCGACTACTGAGCAGACGGGCCGAATCTTCCCAGTGACTTTATCTTTGCTAGCTACTTCTTTTCTGTGGGTGCGCGATGGTGCACCCGTGGGCTGTAGTCCCCGAGATTCGGGCAGACTGCTGAGCAATCGGGCCGGTTCTCCCTGGCAACTGCATCGCTCTTTGTTATTTGACTGGTATTCTTTCTTCTTTCCTTCTTACAGAGGCCAACACCGCCTTGCAGCAGCAGCTGGGCGAAGCCAACACCGCCCTGCGCGGCAAGGAGGCGGAGTGCAGCAAGTTGTCCGAAGAGCGAGACCGGCTGGTCACTCAACTCGCCGAGTAGGCGGAGGCCCTCAAGACGGCCCAGCAGGAGGCGAAGGAGAAGGAGACCGACCTCCTCACCTAGTTTGAGGTCGAGCGCTCCGCCTGGGCCAACAAGGAGGCTTAGATGACGGCCTGCTTCAGCAGCATTGAATACTTGGTCGATGGTGAGCTTTATTTTCTTTGTTTCTAGTTTTGAGCTGCCGGCCCTTATCTAGGCCGACTGCTAGTTTCTGACTTTGGCTTTCCTTGCCTTCTGTGTAAACAGACTTCTTCCCGGGCCATTCCGTTGCCGCGAACCAGATCGTCGAGGCTCATCACAAAGAGCAGAGGGCAGAAGGCATGCAGATTGCCGCCGACGCCCCCCGGACCCTCAACAAGAAGCTCCTCAGCATTCAGGCCCGCCTTCGGCCAGCCCATCAGATACTGCGCCGCCTTCAGCATGTTGGGGCCCAGGTGATCTCTGCCCTCTTGCCAGGTATGCAGGCTCCGCGTACCCCCAGCCGGACTGCCGACGGGCTGGAGGTGGTGGCCGGCCGCCTGGGGGCCTAAAAGGGTTCTGCAGCTCAGGCAGGAGCACACCGCGCTCTAGAGTTCGTCAAGGCGTGGTACCCTGGGCTACATCTAGCCTAGTTGACCATGTTTTGGCTGGAGGCGCAGCAGGATATGGTGGCGGTGGAAGCCGAGCTTATCAGCAGGGCGGTGGCAATCGCCGACGATACCAACACCAGCGTGTTCATCCCGGAGGTGGTCGAAGAAGGTGCCGAAGCGCCGCTGGAGTGGCTCGGGCTGAACCCGAAGGACAGCCAGGACTCTGCTGAAGTGATCAACTCCAGCGACGAAGGGGAGGAAGATGAGGAGGAGGAGGACGACGACGAAGAAGATGACGTGCCGGAGGCCGGAGCAGACGGTCGTCCTCAGCCTGACCGTGCCTCAAGCAACGATCCGCACTCCAGGGTGCCGACCACAGCTGGAGGCAGTCAGGCGGAGACCGACCAGCCGCCCGCTCCGCCAAAGGATGCCACCGACTCTGCTGTCCAGCCGTCCGCCACCCCGACTGGTGCCGCTGCCTCCATCGTCCAGCAGGAGTAAGCAGCACCCACCGGCGCCGCCGACTCCAACGTCCAGCCGGGGCTCTCTGCTGCACCAACTGGCACTACCGACCCCACCGTCCAGACGCATCAACTAGGATTTCCGCCTTCATGGAGGAGTCGGCCGTGGCGTGCTTGTCAGCGATGATCAACAGCTCGGCGAGAGTTGCAGGCTCGTCGCAGAGAAGTCGGTGCTTGAGGAGGGTGCCTTCTTTGCACCCAACGGTGAAGTACTCGATCGCCTGCACCTCATGCACGCCCTCGCAGGAGTTGCGCAGCTCGGCCCAGTGCGTGAGATAGTCGCGAGTCGATTCGCTGGGCCCTTGGACGCACAAAGAGAGTCGTCGGGGCTTGGGAGGCCGCTTGTACGTGCTGGTGAAGTTGCAGATGAACGCTTCGGTAAAATCAACCCAGCTATTGATGCTACGGGGCTTCAGGCTGTTAAGCCATGTCCGGGTTGTGCCTTGAAGCATGAGAGGGACGTACTTCACAGCAACGCGCTTGTTGCCGTTTGCTATGCTGACGGCCATGGAGTAGTCGACCAGCCAGTCCTCCGGCTTCACGGAGTCAGTGTACTTGGGAGTATCTCTTGCGAGCATGAACCCTTTGGGAAATGGCTCATCTCGGATTCGTGGGCCGAAGCAGGGCGGGCCCAACGCGTCTTCTTCTTCTAGTGCTAGGGATCGGTTGAGGTGAATGATCCGATGGCGAGCGTCGTTCTCTCTGACTCCCTCTCGGCAGCCAAGGCGGTCGCCGAGTGTCGGGTGCGTGATAGGCGGCGGAGTAGGGTGCCTCGCTCCACGAGGCGGGGCAGGAGGCGGATCGCCTCACCGCTCCACCGCTCTAGGGCGGTCGTCTTCGTCTCGCTCGATGGAGAGGCATGTCCGGCTGCGGCTGGCAGCCGGCCCGTTGCCTCTTCTTCCGCAGGTGCCACCAGTTGGCGTTCGGGACGTCGCCCCATGGTCCTGGCGAGGGGGCGGTTCATCATTCCACTAGGCGGGCACTTCAGCATGGCAGCCGTGTCTAGGAGCTGCTGGACCCGCTCCGTCATGTGGCGGCGCTCATCGCCGTCGTACTTGTCCAGCTCATCCGTCACTGCCTGGGCGGCCAGGATGTTCTCTGCAGGCGTGGCATACACGGGGCGCTCTGCCCTGAACATGCTAGCGATGGTCGCACCACGCTGCCGGATCGTGCCGATGCGGCTAGGCCCCTCATGAGCCGGTGTGCCACCAACGGCCCGATCCATCTCGCGCCGATAGGCGTTCGAGAGGCGTTGCATGCTGGCTAGTCGGCCAGCGTTCTCGAGAAGCTGGATGCGGCGTGCCTCCAGCATTTCAGCATCCGCACCCTCTGTGATGGGCGCCGACAGGTCTCGCTGAGCAGCGTCGAGTGGGTCTCGAGCGCATCCGTCCGAGTGCTCGACGCTGTGGATGACAAGCACCTCCGTGACGGTGCTCCCACCGCTGTGCTCGCGAGGAGGCGGCTCGTCGTAGACCACCACGTTGGTAGGGAACGCGTCAAACGACACTGTGTCAGAGTCGACGATCATCGGATCGGTGGAGATAACGGACTCCAGGTCCATAGCAGGCTCGCTGGTGACATGGATCTGGTCGAGGAGGCTGACGAGGCGGCTCTTGGGGCAGACGGTGCCCGGGTCGAAGGCCGGTTCATCGGAGAGGTGGATCTCACCAGCAAGGTCCGCGAGGCACCTTGCCGCACAGGCGATCTCCGCATCGTTCAGCGCATCGAGGATGACACCGTCGGGCGTGCTGGGCTGGCTTCGCTCGCCAGGGAGGAACAAGGTTCCCGTCCAGAGCAGATCTCCGGGAGACGGTGCACCTCGCTCCATGACGGGCGCCAAATGTCGGGGGTTGGGTGCGACATATGCCAATGGATGGCTTATCATGGTGGGAGCGAGTAGAACATCGTCGGTGCCTAGAAGTGGGATGAGGCGTAGACACGAATGCTGGAGCACTTTACCCAGGCTCGGGGCTCTCCTAGAAGATAACACCCCTAGTCCTGCTCTGCGGGATCTCCACATGATCACTAAGGCTCAAGTGATACAAAGGTGCTCCTTGAGCTGTATGCTAGAGGTAGGAGAAGGCAAGGCTAGCTCCTTCCTGCTCTAGGGGAGTGGCTAGTTCTAATGGAGTGGGAACCTTTGCATGGGTGCCCTAGGGGGTTTATATAGGCCTACCCCCCAGGGGTACAATGGTAATCTGGCCGGCTGCTGGGCCCGGCTGTCAGTGTCTCCGGTCTCCGACTTCTCCGCTGACTACTGGGGCTCGCCGCCTGGTGGACCCCGCCAACCGGTCTGGTATGGAGCCGATAGGCCGCTCCTGCCGCTGGCATGTCTGGTTGGTGGCTGCTCACTATAGCCGTGCTGCTAATGATGCGGGCTTGGTCAGCTCAGCATGGCTACAGTCCCGCTGCCTGGCGGGAGATCACTGTAGCCTCACCTGGTCTCATCAGGTTAATGGTGCACTTGCTTCGAGGGAAGGGACGGCCGCCTGCCAGAGGCCGGCCTTCCCCTAGTCCGTATGGTTTGGCACATGCCGTCTTCTGAGGTGTCACTGCCCAGTAGGGCCCGCGGCCTGCGGGTCGTACCTATGGGTCGTCGTGGGGAACAGGGCTCCTCCCGTCTGGAGTGACATCAGGAGGAAGTGGCGACAGTGCCACATCGTGCGGAGATCTCTACCTGTACGGGCACTGTGACCATGCCACGCCCAAGATTCAAAGGTGAGGGGCGTCACTGTAGCCACGCCCTATCTCATCCTCTTGATGGGGGCGCAAACTTTGAGGGCGCCAGGTGGCCGCCTACTCGACGCCGTCCTCTCTAGAGGCCGGCTGACTGGAGCCGGCCGCTCCTAGCGCTGCCTGCTGGTGATGGTCTTGCTCCGATGGCTGGACTTCGAGCTAGCCGGCCCCCGGAGGGCGGAGCCTCAGCTTTGGACACTGCGGGGCGAAGCCGGCCCGAAGTTTTGATATGTTTAGGGTCTCGGGTGAGGCTACCCGTGGCCCATTACTCCGACATATGTCCTCAACTACTACTACTATAGTACTTAGTTCTATGATGCCTGTTTTGTTATTTTATTGTTTTAATTTCATTTGACACATTTTTTGTTGTGTGTTTTGTTACTTTGTCATTTGACTTTCATTACTGTCTTGAGTTCTAATTCCATAATTACCTGACTTCTTAATATGGTTGTATAAATAATCCCTCTGTTTTCCCTTCCTTCTTTTCGTTTGCAAGCTAACAGTTTAACTGATCTTGAGTTTCTTCGCTTATTACAGCAGAGGTGAGGGATTTTGTACAACTGTATTTCTGGAAATGCGTGTACACAAAATTACAATCTGAAGGAGCGATGGAAGTGAAGATTGCACGCTTTTATTTAAGATTACTAATAGTAAATGGTATATTGTTTTTGCTTCAGATTTAGGAGTCTTAGATCAGCTACATAGTACATTTGTTCAGTCTCAAATTTCCAGTGTTATTACTAGCATATTGTTTAATTCTTGGTATTATTCAACATCTGCCCTATCTCAATTACTGATCACATCTCATATTGAAGTGTGGATCATCATTTTGCTTAAAATGGTCTTGCCTTTGAGTGTTTTGATTTTATGCAGGTTTGGCAGTTATTTCGTGTTCCTCGAGATTGAAGTTTTTCAGCGAGAATTATTTGGGTCCGGGAGCTGCCCTGAAGCGGTGGTGAAGTGTTGGAGACTAAAAGTCTGCTAGTAGTGCATTTTCTTTGAAGTCATGTTACTCTTTTCTTTAACAAAAATGTTTAAAGCGCTTTCTAGATATGCTTGTGATGTTTTGAAGTCATGTGGGAACTCTGTATTGTCACGTGAACAATTGCTATTTTTGAATGAATATAATTTGGTTGTCCTATTGTAAATTCTGTTGCATCGAGAAAATAGGCAGGACAAAAAAAGGGCTATTATGTAGGACTAAAAAATAGGTACGCTAATGGCAGGTGAAAGATAAACATTATTTGGTTGTACTGTCCACGAAATGGGGCCAAATCCCCAACTGGGCTGGTTACAACATGGGCCATGCTATCCTCCACGTCAGATCCAGGTAGACGCCATGTTGCAGCCACGTCATGTAAATCGGTGACGGTCTCTTCTGTCACAGCCTAGTTTGGGCTTGGCAGGCCTGGGGCAGATCCATGACGGCCAAGAACCGTCATGGAAGGTACGATATCAAATTATGATGTGATATACATGACGGATTTCGGATCCGTCATGGGTGGGCACGCATGACAGTTTTTGGCTGCTCTGTGACGGACTAGGACTGTCATGTATTAACAAGTTTCTTGTAGTGGTGCTAGCATAACCCATTTATATGGTTTGGTATCTAGAACATCAAGTAAAAGGTCGGACTTCAGGAACACAAGAATCCATAAGGGACAACTAGGGAGTAGTATCCTACAAAATCCCTATGGGAAGGTGGCCAACTTCCTCAATCAAGATGCTACAATAATAGGTCTTCCGGTTGGGTGTGTTGGCCACGGCATCCACTTTACCAGATTACAGAGAGACCAATATTATAGCTCTCGGGAAACGTTCCAACCATCACATCTTCTTGAGATTCAGATCTGGTTGGTGTCAGTATATTCCAAACTCATCAAGTCTAGGAAGAAGAATGGAAGTTTGCAACACAAATCGACGATATGGCGTTGTGAGATTCTCAGGAATAAACTATGATAGCAAGATCCAAAACATGAGCTGGCTCTGCTACACACATGTGAGCATGCTGTCCCAGACAAGCATGACCACGTAGTAGTCTTATAATAAAACACTACCGAGTTCTGGTTGGAAACCATCATTGCGGATATCGAAGGTACATAAGTCATATGATTAGCTCTTATGAAGGAACTTCTTCTCCTTGAACAATTCAATCAGTGGCTTGGTGTGCTAGGGACACATATAGAATGGAGGTAGCGAGCCTATCAAACCATAGCATACTTTGCACATGCATGACTGACTTGAGATGGTTCCATAGGAGGCAATATTGACTTTCTCGAATTCACGGCGGCAACTTGCATCAAATGCACATGAATTAGAGGAGGTCACTTCTTTCAGCCGAACATATGCTTCATGCATGGGACATGAAGATAATGCTTATAAAAGTTTCCAATACCGACTTAATGTCCAAGAAAATCATGGAGAAGTTAAGAATGTTGTTGATGAGCTCAACAACCATTCATCCAGGTTTCCATATAAATGGAATTCCATAATTATGTGAACAAGATGATAGCACTAGTCTGACCCAAAATATATAATGGTGTATGCTCGAGGAAACAACCACGAGTAAGACAACATTACGAATAACATTGGTTCTCGTTTGATTTGATGATAGCCCATACTCAAATCAAAGGTTGGATAAAATGATAGGTCCATTAACTAATCACGAGGGTCAATCGATGAAAACATCACCTTTCTTCAACACACGTACAAGATATCCCTTAAAGTGAACTAAGTCGGACAAGCTTTTATCTTCCAACTCTCCAAGTTGTTGTTTTAGCTTAACCAACTAGCTCAGGGTATCCGACACAGATTCTTGGAGAAAGGGTGGTTTTCAAGAAAACCAACTTGATCATGAACTTAACATAGCGGTCAGGTGGCGACCTGGTTATACTTCCGAGAAGATATTCAGAAAATCATGAACCACCGATATGTTACCAAGCTCGAGAAAAATCTTGCTTTTCAGGGCAAGAAGATATTATCAAATGAGCGAGGGTTGGCACAATCCTAACTCATTGATCGAAGAGTGCACCAGAAATAAGGACTAGGTAGCACAATCAGTCTTAGAATGATGATTCGGGATCCAACACGCTAAGAATGAAATTGTTGTTCATTAACTACCAAGCAACAGGTTTGCTAGGATTATTGACTTCACACAACATGATTCATCTGTCGGCATTCCTGTTGCAACAACACGGTAGCCGAGAAATGAGAAATGAGGGTGAGAAGTATCACTGTGTCAAGAGTTTATAGGATGGTGTGCAATTCCCATGACATTCTTGACCTAAGACGGTAATACTTCAGGATAGAACAGACTGAAAGTTGGATTGCGTTTGATCTGCGGAATACAACTGCTTTGACCCAATCCTGGATATGGAAGATGTCACGACCGGTTTTCCGGGTACTAATTTCCCAGAAAATGGCCTTTGTGCTCACCAGCCCCAGGATTACTGTTAGCTGATGAGGCACCAACTTGATACAGAAACTCCAAGCAAAAATACATAATATGTAGTACAAGACCATTCTGGCCTATGAGTACAACATAAGGTTGCTAGTGGTTGATGGCGGAAGCGGTCTGTGGTTCATCAACGTCTATGGGACTCCATTTCCCATAGGAACAGCTGACCAGGTTAACTCCTATCTTCGCGAGGCTGCTATCACCGTTGCTTAGGTTCCGGGGCTGTCATCGAAACGCTCCTCTCCATGCAAGAAATATGGCCAAGACAATAGCCAGGGACAAGCCAGTGAGTATTTTGAATGTACTCGCAAACATTATGAACACGGGTATAATACAACAAACGATCATCATGCTCTGAAATATTCTATGGTCACAACATTAGTCATAAAATTAATTCCCTGATGCATGCAAGCAGGTTATTTATATGCAACATGAATATGTAGTAACAGAGTAGTAATAAAATGCACCAATCGGGTGTATGAAGCGACGCCTCGAAAGGATAATAAATAACGAGCATGCCTCAGTCGGGCGTCTGAGCGACACCACATAAAGGGCTTATAGAGTAAATAATTAACAAGCATGCCACAGTCGGGCGTCTCAGCGACACGACATAAAGGGCTTATAAGAAACCAATCATAGTGAATATCCAGGAGGTAGAACCATCCCAGGGATACTCAATACATCAAATAATATAGAGGGGTTATTTCGTAATAATAATCATAATCATCATAAGTCTCGCGTCATGATCCATGTTCTAGTTTAGCAGTTTATCCTCCAAAGACCGACACTAAGACCGACACTTGACCCATCCCAGACTGTAGTCCTTAACCATGGACACGGCTATTCGAATAGATTTAATCTCTGCAGAGGGTGTACTCTTTACCCACGAGTAACGGATTCCTTTAGTCCATCGGTACTAATTCCGTCTACGGTCTTTTAATTGAAAACACACCTCACCGCACACACCAGCCTGACTTACCAGTGTTTGGAATCACCCACGACACTAGTTAAGCAAAACTCTAAGTGGGGAGGCTAGAACCTCAATTAGCATGGGATCAAAAAATTTATACCGCACGCAAACTAGGGGAGCTAGCCCCTCGGCTACAACCGAAACACCCATGGCCCCGGACCAGGTGGCATGCCTACCGGATGCAGCCGGTATCTTCCACCATGGCCTCTCTGTACGGTGTGTGCTAGAAAGGGGTTGACAACTTACTAAACCGTACCCTACCTATGGCAGGGACAAGCGGTAGTACGAAACAAGTATGGGGGTTACTGGAAAAAGACTGTTCTATGGTCGACTCAGGAGGTTTTATTATTCCCTGAATGATGAGTATAGCAAATATATTTTCATCCAACAGACAGAATCACCACTCATCATACCTCATCATGCCATACCGGGCACACTCGTCTCGACGAGGAACTAGGGGCAAGCTTAGGTCTACCCAAGACAGAGACTTTCCCGGCTTCCTTCCGGTATGCATGAAAGGCATATGATGGTGACTACTATCAGAACATATCAAACTCCAATAGCATGAAATTATCAATATGCACTCATGAGTAGGGTCATATCATCAAAATAACGGATACTCCGTGTCGAGGTGGTGTTGTAAACGTGTCAAATAACACACACAATATTATGCCAGGGTTCAGAATGCTTGCCTTCAAGTTGTGGAGAGGCAGGGTGCAATCCAAACTTTTGAAAGTTTTCTTCTCTCTCCAAAAATCCTAGTTTTGAAAATATTGAATTAAAACATACTTTCCAAAATAGTGCAAAAAAGTTGTCTGATTGTTTTTCAAATAAATCTGAAAATAAACTAGACAATATTTGAGAGAGGTAGGAAAAAGATTCAACTTATTTGGAGTTATATTTAAAAAGTGATGGTCAGTCAAAGTTTTGGTCAAACTCTGTTTTTTTAATAAAACAGAAAAGAAAAACGATTCAAAACTGAACACGTCAAAGGCGTACTTTGCTTTTACGTATCCACTTATCCAGCATGGACTGGAGCATGGGTCACTGACAGTGGGTCCTGGGGGCCCACTGGTCAGGTTTGACCAGTCGCCTTTCCCTCCTCTTCCTCTGCCCGAGCGGAGGCGGGACTCCGGCGATCGCCGCTAGCGATTGGCGGCTCCTCCCGGGGCTCTGAGGGCGGGGATGGATCTGCCAGTCCAGGGCGGTCCTCTCAGTGGTTGCTAGGCAGGTAGGGATGGAGGGAGTCGCCGGCAACGAGCTTCGCGGCGGCCGGTGGCTTCGGGAGCAAAGGGGGGTTTGGGCTACGGTGGCTCTCCGTCGCAGCAGGGGGTTTGGGCGGTTCTGCAAGATGAAGGGGAGTCGGGTGGTGGTGTTGGATGGACGGGGGAGGGCCTGGTTGTGATGAACGAGGCCGGAAGGCGGCGGTGGCTGAGCTGGCCGGAGACGGGGAAGACGGCCTCCCCTGGTCGATTGCGGGCTAGGGGAGCTCTAGGAGGATGGCTTGAGGCTGCCTGGGGTCTAGGAAGAGCTCAGGGTCACCATTTATAGTGGAGCTAGGTCGGTTCCGCCGCTGCTGGGGATAAGATCGCCGGCCGACTGCTTCTGTTGCGGCAGGGCGGTGTGGCGCCGACGAGCGCTTGCAGACGAGCGTGAGGATAAGCTTGGACTGCTCCATTGGGCAGCTGGCGCGCGGCTATGGCTCGGGCGGCGCCGTCCGTGGCAGGAGCTTACTATGGCTAGCCGCTAGCCGTCGTGGCCGACCTGATGGCAGTGCTATGCGGCCCCAGGGATGGCTCTGCGGTGAGGGAGGCGGCCATGCTGGCTGCGAGAGGGCAGTGGCCAGAACGAGCACGGGGGGGAGGGGGGCAGTGAGACGTGGCGGCTCGGTGCGCGCGCGTGGAAAACGTGCACTCTGGGCGCGCCCAGAGCACGCGCACCAGGTGCTCGGCGAAATGCCCGTGCATGCTAGGAGGCTCGGGTGGGGCTGGGGCTTACCAGGTCTAGGCTAGGGTGTGCAAGAAGATCAGTGGACAAGCTGGCTTGATCAGAGGATCAAGTTCACAATGCAAACCAAAACTCATGCCAAAACTGCTCATGCACTCAAGGTGTTTGACAAAATGCCAAGGGCACCTAGGCATCTCTTGGAG
The DNA here is from genome assembly GCF_018294505.1 of Triticum aestivum. Classification (NCBI taxonomy): domain Eukaryota; kingdom Viridiplantae; phylum Streptophyta; class Magnoliopsida; order Poales; family Poaceae; genus Triticum; species Triticum aestivum. The sequence continues at coordinate 483,918,128 of NC_057807.1, read as the reverse complement.
TGGACAAAATCTCCAGATCCTAGTCTCTTTAGATGAGAAAGAGTGTGGTAAGGTTAGTTTGGCAAAAACAGAAACTTGCTAGTGCAAATATTTGAGAAAACCAAATCTGGTCAGAAAGAAAATAATATGAGTTCATGGACCAAAAATACTCCCATGGAGCCACTCTCCTGGACTTAAGGGTTTTGTAGGGTGGTTTACAAGTAGGAAAAGGAATCATAGCTAAAAGGGCAAGTTGAAACATGGTTGCAGTACAATTCAACAAGCTGGACCAGAATGAAGATGAGGATGATTTGCTCAAATTTTTCAAAGAACAATCATGGGTTTTTGCATAAAAATGAATTATATGCATCTACTGACATCTCCAAATTTTTATGTATTTTTTAAAGAAATATTTAAATAGGTCGTAGTGAAATCTTACCAACTGGATCAGTTTTGAAAACTAGGGTTAGAGCTTGAAAACTCAAATAAATAAATGATATTTTTGCATCAGAGTGATTTAAAAACATCACATGACATCCCCAAATTTTGGTGAAAATTTTAAATGCATTTATCAAATGGTTGCAGTGCAAAAGAGGCCCTAAAACCATTGAAAAATTATTTTAAAAGAATAAAGCTCAGGAAAACAATTATGCAAATAAATCCACTGATAAAAGAATTGTTTTATTGAGAGAGTATACAAGTCCAATAATATTTTTGGAAAGTTTCCCCTTAAGGTAAGAACTCCACAAAAATCAAAGAGAAGGGAGGTTTCTGAGATCAAAAGAAAATCCAGAAAATAAAATTTTTAATCTCCTGGTAAATTTTAACAAACAAAACATGGTTAAATTTTTGGGGTGTTACAGAAGAGGTACTGGAGTTTGTTTCTTCTAGTCATTCCGGAATAGAATGGCTTGACGGACCACAAGAGTACTAAGCATCGATAAACACGATTGCACAACTACTCCTTACTAGCAATTGCCAGACGAGGGCCAGAAGACAACTAAAGAGGGACAACTCAAGGAACATATATATGTCTGAGTTGTGGATGCATAGATTAATATATTGAACCAGGTTCAACAGGTTTCTTCCAGATAACCCATGCAGAAAGGTAGAACTGGCAGAGTAACAGCATAGAAACGAGAACTCGTCACGAGCACTCTGGTTGTGATCTTTCGATCAGCGAGGAACTTCTGCCATAAGCAGTTCATGGTATTTGGAAAAAGGATATACCACGAACCTCGAGGACTAATGCAAAGGTTACTAATATCCTAAAGGAACTAGCAAATACTAACAACATGAAGTAGGTAGGGAAATCTCGGGTTCAGAAACCCAGAAGTGGAATACCTACTACTAAGCGGCATCACGGGATGCTTCCGAGAATGAAGGCCAGTATCATCACACCGAGAACAAGAAACATGGCTAAATTACTAGGTAATACTCTAGGACACCTAGGGCCATAATAATAATTCCAACATATATGCCGAGGAAATGGAGTACCTCAACTCACCGATTAGTGTGGTTAAACTGGCCTAAAGGGACAACGAGAACGGGAAGAAGGGATTTGCAAATGCATCATATTATTTAGAAACCTAAGATGACTTGGACAGCATAACGACTGTGAATGCTCAAAAGATTTTAGACATCCTGCAAAATGATGGCATAACCACTCAATCATCACAATATCAAGAATCTGAGGCCAGCTATGAATACACGGAAGTAGTAGCAACTGAACTGAGGATTGAATCCATCAATCTTATAAGTCTACGGATTAGTAACACGTGATCCTGATAGAAAGAAGAGAAAGCCTAGTTCCTTAACCCCGTAGGAAAGATAGGATGTCTCGATCAGAAGGCATAAGGTAAAGGAGTAAAAAGAGCCTTATGTTCCCTTACTAAAGAATTTCTAGACTCACCTTCGACCAGTTTGGCTTGGTAATCCTACAGGCAGTCAGGGTCTAATACCAACGCTATCAGGACCCTAACTCTATGCCACACCGATCTAGCATGTAACACCTCATATCACTTCGTGGCCTCACGCACGGTATCCCCATGGGTGTCGCCTTACCAGGCCCGGGACCATTTGTGCCATTTGGCACACGTATATGATAGTGTCGCTAGCATCCATATGACAAGGACCCCGGGCTGACATGGCTAGTCGTGAACCCAAAGTGGCACGAACTTACAGGGACATGCATACATGACCCAGCAACGAACGTGTCGGTCATCAGCGAGTGAATCTGGGTTGTAGCAACTGGGCTAGCAGGACTCCGGTAGACACCGCGTGACATTTCCCCGAAGGGACAGACACAGGAGCGAAGAAGGACACATGTCGGCCAGCCTAAGTGTTCTGGAGCAGTAGCAAGCTACCAGGGATCAGTGTAAGCACTAGGAGACATTTCTCGGTAAGAGAGGCTACCAAGGATAAGCAACTAGATAGTTAGATCCCACACATACCAAGCATTTCAATAACATATACACAATATGCTCGATATGTGCAAATACAACATGGCATCACAACATGACTCTACAACTCTAGTATTTTATTCAATAGGCTTCGAGGAGCGACGTATTACAAACATGGGTCTCTCGACCCAGCATTCAGAGCATACAAGTCAAAACACAAGCAGAATCTTAACATGTCTGAGTATAGACATCTACAAATGAAAAAGGCTGAGAAACCTGACTATCTACCAGAGCCTACCGAGGGCACAAGATCGTAGCTGAGATAACAAGCTAAATGTCAAAGTCCACGCGGAACTACTAGTGAGACTAAAGTCTCTCTGCAAAAACATAAATTAAGCAAACATGAGTACAAGTGTACCCAGCAAGACTTACATCAGAAGTAACTACATATGCATCATTATCAACAAAGGGGACAGTGGGGTTTAACTGCAGCAAGCCAGCTTTGAGTCGGTGGCTAACCTGAACTACGGCTGCAAGTAACTCTTTTGAGGTGGCACACACGAGTCCACATATTCACCATATCAATACACCACTATGGATCCGCTCCCGTCTTCCTACGAGAACGCCATCCATAGCACTCACGCTTATCTTGCGCATTTTAGAGTATCCACTTTCACTTGTCTAGGAACTGTATAGGCAACCCAGAGGTCCTTTACCGCAAACGCGGCTATTCAAATAGATCATGTTAACCCTACAGGGGTGTACTTCTTCACACACGCTCTCGCCACTTACCGCCATGTACACGTCATGTATCTCGGCAACCTTCAAGCGGAAGCCTGGCGAGGGTGTCGGCCACGACCTGACTAACCACACAAGTCTCAAGTCCATGTTTATCGCCTATTTGGGTTCCATCCGCAAGGAGATCCGGCCGGGGTGTCGCTCACGGCCCCAAATGATGTGAGAAGGGTTCCCAAGCCCACCATCCGGGTGCCACTTGGTACACTGTTCAACTGCACATAGTCTGTCCCAAGCCCACCTGTACCGGGTGCCACTTGGTAGACTACTAGCACTACCTACAAACACTAGAAACTAGTTGCAACTCCTAGACAGTGATCGAGTTGATTAATAAGTCGAGAGAGCTTGGAGTGACCGGAGCCCAATGTGTGGTAGTAACTGTTCATGGATCACAAACACAGAACTCAGTTCCTGAGGACGGTTTCAATGAGACAACCCACCATGTACTCCTACATGGCCTCTCACCGCTACCTTTACCAAATCGTGTTCACACACTTAGCTCTCAACAGTAGGACATTTTTCACAACATTCCAATTCATCCCCGATGAATCAGACCTGACTCAACTCTAAGCAGTAGCAGGCATGACAAACAAGCATGAATGAGTAGGCACATCAGGGCTCAAACAACTCCTACTCATGCTAGTGGATTTCATCTATTTACTATGGCAATGACAGGTCATGCAGAGGAAAGGGGTTCAGCTACCGCAGCATGTAACAGTTGATTCATTGTTGTACTAATGCAGTAAAAGAGAGCAAGAGCGAGAGTGTGGGATTGTATCGGGATGAACAAGGGGTTTTTGCTTGCCTGGCACTTCTCAAGATAGTATAGCTCTTCATCAGTGTCATTGATCACATCGTCGGTACCACCACTATTGGAATCAGGGAATTTGACGTCTGCCATCTCTTTACCGTCAGCTAGCGGACAGCAAAGAAGGTCTTTGCCATCAGCTACCAAGAAGCAGACGGCAAACAAATGGCAGACGACAAAGAAGGTCTTTGCCATCGGCCATTTCTTTGCCATCTGCTGGCTGACGGCAAAGAATCTTTGTCGTCCGCTGGCTAATGGCAAAGAGGGAGGTGGCACCCACTAACGAAAAAACTTAAGGTCCCCCCTCTTTGCCGTCCGCAGCAGACGACAAAGATGAACAAAAGCGGACGGCAAAGGTGGGGCGGACGGCAAAGTCTAACCTAACTAACCTAACTAACGGCCGAGCCCCCTCCCCCGCCCGTTAGTCTCTCTTCTCCCTCCCTCCTCCCCGACGCCCACATCGTCCACCCACCGTGCCGGCCCCACCGTCGGGCGCCGCCCCCGCCCCCGCCGCCCTGCGCCGCCTCCGCTGTCGCAGCCCGCCGCCCGGCGCCACCCCCGTCCCTGCCCCCTCCCCTACCCGCCGACACCCCGGTGCCCCGCCGCCCGACGCCACCCCCGCCACCTCCCCCGCCCCCGCCACCAACCCCTCACCCACACGCCGACGCCCCACCGTCCCGCCGCCCGGCGCCGCCCCTGCCCCCGCCCCCACAGTCCCGCCGCCCGACGCTACCCCCGCCCCCGCCACCCGGCCGTCCCACTGCCCCGGAGCCCCACCGCCGCCCACCCGCCCACCACCCCGGCGCCAGCGCCGCCCCCGGCTCCGTTGAGTAATTTTTTTCTGTTTTTTCTTTTTTTTGCTGTTTAATTGTTGTTTAATTGTTAGTGTTAGTGTTAGTGTTAGATTTAGTGTTTGAAAAGAAGAAAAATTCGTGTTAGTGTTAGAAAAAAGAATATGTAGAAGAAAAGAAGAAGTAGTAGAAAAAATATGAAAAAGAAGAAAAGAAAAGAAGTAGAAAAAAGATGAAAAAGAAGAAGAAGAAAAGAAGTAGAAGAAGTAGAAGAAGAAGAAAAGAAGTAAAAGAAGTAGAAAAAAGATGAAAAAATAAGAAGAAGAAGAAAGGAAAGAAGAAGAAAGTAAAGAAGAAGAAGAAGAAGAAGAAGAAGAAGAAGAAGAAGAAGAAGAAGAAGAAGAAAAAGAAAGGAAAGAAGAAAAAGGATAGAAGAAGAAGAAGAAGAAGAAAGGAAAGAAGAAGAAAAAAAAAGAAGAAGAAGAAAGGAAAGAAGAAGAAAAAAGAAGAAGAAGAGAAGGAAAGAAGAAGGATAGAAGGAAACACCCCGACCCCTGACCCTGACACCCCGACCCCGACGCCACACCTCGACACCTAACCCCGACACCCTAACCCCGACACCCCGACCCCGACACCACACCCCGACACCCAGACCACGACACCACACCCCGACACGACACCCCGACACCCGGACCCCGAAACAGCACCCCGACCCCGACACCGACATGACACCCCGACCCCGAAACCTCCCGAAAAGGTACTCTTTGGCCTTCCAGAGGCCGACGGGGTCATATATTTGTGAATTACGAGTTAGGTCATATATTTTTCGATTTTGTTATGAAAAACATAATATGTAATTGTGTTGATCGGGTTGATTTAAATGTGCAGTCGTTTCATCGCTGCGAGGTTTGGTGTTCGACGACCTCGCCGTGCGTTTGACGAGCTCTGCCCCTTCATTCGTGGGTGAGCACAAATAACATGCATGTCCTCCTCCCCCATTAATTATTTTCTCTGTTCCGGTGTTCGTGCCGATGAAACTTCATAGCTAGCTATATATGTGTCTTGAATCGTCAGTATGTGTAACCAATATGTGTCTCCCGTTCGAAAGCGTTATAGTTATAAATATGCATGCATTTGCATATTTATAACCTTGATTCTTTCGAATTGTCCAATGCTATCCATGGACAGCCTGAGTATGTGTAGATTGGCTTCGTTTTCCCATATGCTTTGCTCCGGATCCGACGCATAAATTTTGTCAGTGCCTCCCCTGTTCTTCTCCGGGTACACATCCTCTCAGTTTATTGCAGGGACGTGTATCAAGAGAACAGCGGGGAGGTGCTGCCAAAATTTTGTGTCGGATCTGGAGCATAGCATGGGAAAATGAACCCAATCTACAAATACTCGGGTGGGATTAGGACATATCATTACCTATTATAGTGTAGGTTGATTGGACGTAATAAAATTGACAAAGTAGATCAACTGATGAATATATACATGGTGAATTATATATATATATATATATATATATATATATATATATATATTTGTTGTGTGTCCAGTAGCTCTGAAAGTCAAGATGAGTGATCGTGCGTGGATGTATACTGGTCACACTAGTCAGAACAAATGGAGCGCTGAATGGTTCACAAAAACCAAGGGGTTTGTGCAAGCCACATTTGCAAATGGCCAGAGGAAAACCTGGTGCCCCTGTTTCCGGTGCGGCAATTGGGAAAAGAGGACAGAGGCTGAAATGGGCAAACACCTGCAGAAGAGTGGTTTTACGCCCGATTATACGGTGTGGACATATCATGGTGAGTCTGCCCAACGTGATCGAGCTGAGGTGGATCGTCGTCGCACCGATGAGCATGGTACCGGGATGGAAAACATGGTGCAAGACTATGATGATGCTCGGGATTCGGAAAAGGAGATGGAGGAATCTGCAAAGGCCTTCAATGAAATGTTGGAGTCTTCAAAATGTCCGCTTCACAAGCACACTGAGCTTTGTCAGATGGATGCCATCTCACAAGTAATGGCTCTGAAGGCTCAGTTCAACTTCGGCAGAGAATGCTACGACGCAATGATGACAGTATTTGGACGCTTTCTACCCAAAGGCCATGTAATGCCTGCAAACCTATACCAGTCGAACAAAATCCTGCGTGCACTGAAGATGCCCTATGAGAAGATACATGCCTGTGAGAAAGGATGTGCCTTATTTAGGCTTGACTATGCGTACTTGAACTATTGTCCCATTTGCAAGTCTTCCAGGTATGTTGTGGTAGACAATGGTATGGGTGAGAAGACACAGACCAAAATCCCCGTTAGTGTTCTTCGGTATATGCCAATCGTACCAAGACTTCAACGTCTTTTCATGGTCGAAGAGACGGCCAGACAGATGACATGGCACAAAACAGGCAAAAGAACTGAACTAGATGCTGATGGTAATCTGATGATGGTACACACATCGGATGGAGTTGCATGGAAAAAGTTTGATGAATTACATGCTGACAAAGCGGCAGATCCGAGGCATCCTCGAGTCGGCGTCAGCATGGATGGGTTCAGTGTGTTTGGTATGACGGCATCCCAATACAGTTGTTGGCCCGTATTTTTCTTTCCACTCAATCTCCCCCCAGGACAGATTATGCAAAGAAAGAACATTTTCCTGACGTTGGTAATTCCAGGGCCCAACTATCCGGGGAAAAATATGAATGTGTACATGCAGCCGCTTAAGGACGAATTGCAAGAAGCCTGGGATAATAGGTTCAAGACATACGACGCCTATAGCAAATGGAACTTCATAATGCGTGTCTGGTACATGTACTCGACGCATGACTTGCCGGCGTATGCGCTATTCGTTAGCAGGTGTGTGCATGGAAGGTTCCCGTGTCCCACATGCAAGGGAGCTCTTGAGTTTCATTGGCTTCAGGCCGGTCGCAAGTTTTCTTGCTTCGACATGCATAGACAGTTCCTGGATCCTAACCATAAGTTCAGGAAAATTCAAGAAGAACTTCATTAGAGGTAGAGTTGTCAAAAACTCTGCACCACCTGCGTTGACAGGCCAACAGACCCTGGATCAGTTAAACGCTCTCGAGCCAGATCTAGAGCGTCCAGGGTACTTCAAGGGGTATAATTGTGAGCACGCCTAGACTCACAAGACATGCTTATGGGATCTGCCTTACTTCAAAGACCTCCTTTGCCCACAAAACATCGACGTGATGCACACTGAGAAGAATATCGCCAAGGCACTTTTTGGTACATTGTTCGGCATAGATGGGAAGTCAAAGGATAATACTAAGGCTAGAGTCGATCTGGAGGCGCTATGTGATAGGCCGTTACAAAACATGAAAGAACCGAAAGGAAAGCAGAACTAGACGAAGTCGAAGGCATGGTTCAATCTTGGAAGGCCAGCTATGAGGGAAATTATCTTGTGGGTGAAAATGCAGTTGATGTTCCCCGATGGGTATGCAGCGAATCTAAAAAGGGGAGCAAGTCTTGATAAATTGAAGATATTTGGTCTCAAGAGTTATGATTGGCACATATGGATTGAGCGGGTAATGCCGATGATGTTGCGTGGCTTCATCCCTGAGGATGAATGGCTAGTACTGGCAGAACTCAGCTATTTCTTCCGTGTTCTTTGTGCGAAAGAAATATAGACTAGTGTGCTAGAAGAAATGGAAGAGTTGGCGCCGGAGTTGATCTGCAAGTTAGAGAAGATCTTTCCACCGGGCTTCTTTAATCCAATGCAGCACTTGATTTTGCATCTCCCGACCGAGGCAAGATTTCGGGGGGGGGCGTGCAAAATCGTTGGTGCTACCCAACTGAGAGGATGCAGAAGACGCTTCGAGAAAAATGTAAAAATAAAAGTAGAATTGAAGCATCGATGGCTGAGGCATTCATCACTGAGGAGGCGGCAAACTTCATGAAAGCACACTACGAAGCCAAAAATCGTCATTTGCATAATCCAAAGCCTCGGTACAATGCTGAAGACCCTAAGAAGGGTGGATCCAACCTCAGCCTATTCAAAGGGAATCTCGCACCAGCCAGTGTTTCAAATCGAGTATCTTTGGATAACGAAGAATGGCGGACCATTTCGTTGTATATCCTCAACAACCTGATAGAAGTGCGGCCGTACATCGAGTAAGTTCTCGGTACATTGTTTTGCAACTTCTATTTCCTTTGAACTGCTCTTATTCCTGGATATTTCATACAGTCGATACATCACCATATTCTCATACGGAGCGGTGATCCAAAGGGATTTCGTCGAAGAGTATGAGATTCTCGCAAAGCAAGGAGGCGGCTATCCCGGTTTCATCTCTTGGTTCGAACAAACGGTAATTTCTATTAGACAATTTCATTTCATTCGCTAATTTGTGCGTAATGCAACAATCCTTTCGTATTAAACTTGTACGCTAATTCAGAGTCTATGGACGCTGAATTCAGACAAGTCGCTAATGGTTTTGACTATAAGGTCCGTTCATTTGACAAATACGACATCAACGGGTATCGCTTTCGTACCTATGGCAAAGAGCCATCTATGGCCGACCGAAAGTCTACAAATTGTTGTGTATCTGCTATCGGCGAAGGAGGTACCATGTATTCTGGGAGAGTTGAAGCAATTTATGAAATTCTATTCTATGGTGAAAACCCACCGAATGTAGTAGTCTTCAAATGTTATTGGTTTCAGCCGAAGGAGACTAGAAGGACTCATGAACATATAGGGCTAGTTGAAATCAACCAAAGCACCCATTTAGATGTTCCTGCTGTCTATATTACGGCTCAACAGGCGACCCAAGTATTCTATCTACCGTGGGCCTGCCAAACTAATCCAAATCTGAAAGGTTGGGATGTCGTTTATGATGTGCCGCCACGTGCTAGACTATCTCCCCCAAAGGAAGAGGGTTATGAACCTCACATTAACCCAGACACATATGAAGGAGAACTCTTCCAAGAGACACGTCTTTCCAAAAAGCGTTTCAAGAACCGCTATACTTCACCCCAAGACATTGAAGTAGACAACGACAGTGAAACCGACATCACCCTAGAGGAGGAACAAGAAGAGGTTATTGCTGCGAATGACTTGTCAATGCTTGACCGATTACGTCAAGGTGGCCTTCCACATGTTGATGCCACTGAACCCTATGAGCCCATCATTGATTATAGTGATGATGATGATTATGCATTTATTGATGATACTGATCGAGATTATTAGTAGTGTCAGGTATTCAATTTTTTTATGTTGTACTTGATGATGATACACTTAAGTGATATACATATTATTATTCATGTCAATATTTTTTTATGTTGTACTAATTTCGTTTACTCTTTTTCATGGCAGATGTCAAAAGATGGAAGGGGAGTCGATTGAGGCCAAGGACAAACGCGCCCAAATTGAAGGTGTGCCACACCATCAAGGCAGCTCCAGCTTATATCAGTTTGGGCGGAACTGGGTATGTGGTTTGCTTCATGATTCATGCAATTCATTCATCATGCTAGCTTGAGCCCTTTAATTCCTAATTTACTTTGTTTCTCTCTTTCAGGCATGCTACAATAAGACAAATAAGGTGCCATAGGGGTACGACCTGTATGCCATGGCCCACACTACCTCTTACAAGAAAGTCAAGGGGAAGGCGAGGAAAGGGCAGGACTTTAACCCTAGCCAGGGTCCCATTGATCCAGAGCAGGTGATGATATCTGGTGGCGGGAGGGCCCGTGGCTCCATAGCCATTGATCCAGAGATTGCTCCTGAGACCACGGTGAGTTTAATTTGAATGGACGTTACTTGCTAGTCTTAACATTTGAGTGTCATCATGCTAACGAAACATTGGAAATGATCTTTGGTGCAGTGTAACTCTAGACAAGCATCACACGATCCTTCTCCAACTACTGGCACGAGCCCGCCCGCTCCTACACCTCCATGATGACGGTAAGTTTCTCTAGTTTTTTGCTTAACAAATGCATAAATACCTAGACTTAGCTTTATTTCCTTCAATATGCTTACCTTAATGACCTAGTGTCGTGGAATTAACACGTCAGATGTCCTTAGTGTGAGGACTTAGTCGCGAGGCCAACACATCTATGTGGTAGCTTGAGAGGGGTTGAGCGGAATCGAGAGACGCAACACAAGACAAGGGTTTAGACAGCTTCGGGCCTCGGGAAACATCATCCGGTAAAAACCCTACATGCTGTTTGAGGCTAGATCTCATTATCATCACGAGGGAGTCACCGTAAACCGGCTCTCCCCTAGTTGTGTCTAGCCCTAGAGATTGTTTCTTGCTTGTCCCTCTTTGGAGTGCCCTGCCCCTCCTTATATATGTTAGAGGGGCGGGTTACATGTGGAGTCCTTTTAGGATTAGGACTAGTCTCCCTTCTAATACAAACCGGATACAAGTCCGGGTCCTCCTCGTAAAGTAAATATTCCTCACACCTTTTCTCTTAAACCGGCCCACCATAGCGTGATCCGGCCTTCCATAAACCGCCCGTTGGGCCACCGGGTCTTGTCGCTCCTCTGACCCGCCTGCCAGATTACCAATGAATCGTAAACCGCCATGTCCAAGTGGGTCGTCAGTGAATCGCCAAACTCTAGCCGGGTCATACATCCGGCGGTTTATACCGCGGGGTATATCCCTGACACCTAGAGTTAGCTTCTTTTCCTCCAAAATGACTTAATAAGCTTACTGACCTCCAAAACCAGCCATTTTACCTAAGTTAGCTCTAAAATTATCTATACTTAGCTTTGTTTCCTCCAAAATAACCTAAGTTAGTTGTAATATGCTTAGTTAACTAGGTTTGCTCAATAATGACATGTACTTAGCTTACTTATGTAAAAATGGCATAATTAGCTTAGTTAGCTCATAAACGATCCATTTTACCTAAGTTAGCTATAAAATGACACATTTTACCTTAGTTAGCTCATAAATGATCCATTTTACCCAAGTTAGCTTTAAAATGACCCATTTTACCTAGATTATCTCCAAAATGATCCATTTTACCTATTTTATCTCTAAAATGACCCATTTTACCTTAGTTAGCTCATAAATGATCCATTTTACCCAAGTTAGCTTTAAAATGACCCATTTTACCTAGATTATCTCCAAAATGATCCATTTTACCTATGTTAGCTCTAAAATGACCCATTTTACCTATGTTAGCTCCAAAATGACCCATTTTACCTACGTTAGCTCTAAAATGACCCATCTTACCTACGTTAGCTCCAAAATGACCCATCTTACCTACGTTAGCTCTAAAACGATGCATTTTACCTAAGTTATCTCATAAACAATCCATTTCACCTAAGTTACCTCACAAACGATGGAGTGCTTCTTCTTCTAGTCACCTTTTCCTAACTTTCTTATTTGCCATTTTGCAGATTTCATTCACTTCTCGGAAGCTAGATTGCTATGATGGAGTGCTTGCTATGATGGAGTGCTTGTTTTTTAAATCATTCTCTTCTAGCTTGCTACGATGGAACTTGCTATCTTGATGAAAATTTGCATTGTAATATGTATGTGCAACTTCCTAATGGTTGCAACTTATGTGTATGTGCAACTTGCTATGTATGAATGGATGGAACTATATATGTATGTACGATTAAAAAAATAGAAAAAAAAGAGGCAATGCATGATCTTTGCCGTCCGCCGCTGATGGCAAAGGAACCTTTTCCGTCCGCCGCGGACGGCAACGAAGACACGTGGCGGCCACCTGTGCTCCCTGGGAGCTGACCCTTTTGGCCAATTTGCCTACAGTGGCAGACGGTAAAGGGTCAACACATTTGCCTACAGTGGCGGACGGCAAAGAATAGGTGGGTAGTGATGTCCAACTGATGTCACCAGGTGGACGGCAAAGGCCAAATAATGTTTGTCGTCAGCAGCTGACGCCAAAGGCTGCCATTAGCCATCTAACGGACTAACAGCGTATTTATTGCCGTCAGCTTTCTTTGCCGTCCGCTGCTTATGGCAAAGGACCCTTTGCCGACAGCCTCCGAAAGTAGATGGCAAAGTAGCTCTTTGCCGATCCTTACTTTGCCGGAGCCTGTTACCGTCCGCCGTTCCTGCCTTTGTCGTCCGTCCCGGCGGACGGCAAAGTAGCTGATTCCTGTAGTGCACATCTAACGAGAGGGGACAAATACCAGCAAACAAGGAAGAACACAATCAATGCAATGCAAAATATGATGCATGATCATGACATGTCAATATGTTGTGATTTGAGCTAATGCAACTAGCAACAGATTAAATGAAGTTGGTTTGAATCCAAGATTCAAATTCAAACTCCATATGGGGATATTCAAATGCCATTTATATGATTTGTCCTAAAAAGTAGCTATAAGTTTTTCTAACATTCATGAAAATGGTATAGATGGATAGATTGGATTCTTCTGATCATTGTTCATATATAACTTATTTCATTCTGAGTTACGGTTGAATTTCTATGATTTTTAGAAGTTTTGGGCATTTTTTGGAATTTCCTGGATTAATAAAAATGCCAGAAAACATTTACTGCATCAGCATGACAATAGCACTACGTCAGTAGGTCAACTGGGTTGACACAGGTCAAACCTGACAAGTGCGGCCCACTGGTCAGTGACCAAGTCACTAACTAATTTTAATTAGCGTTAAACTAAACCTAAACTAAAGATTAGCCTGGGCTGGTGATACGTCTCCAACGTATCTACTTTTCCAAACACTTTTTCCCTTGTTTTGGACTCTAACTTGCATGATTTGAATGAAACTAACCCAGACTGACGTTGTTTTCAGCAGAAAAGAAAAGTTCTTGGAATGTCCTGAAAATCCACGGAGACACTTTTTGGAATTAATAAGAATTTCTGGGCAAAAGAAATACACCAGGGGGCCCAGGGCCTGTCCACGAGACAGCCCCCCCCCCCCACCCGGTTAGGGCGCGCCCCTATCTCGTGGGCCCCCTGGACCTCCACGGGCCTCAACTCCAACTCCATATATTCCGTCTCGTAGAGAAAAAAATCAAAGAGAAAGTTTCATCGCGTTTTACGACACGGAGCCGCCACCAAGCCCTAATCTCTCTCGGGAGGGCTGATCTGGAGTCCGTTCGGGGCTCCGTAGAGGGGGATTCATCGACATCGTCATCATCAACCATCCTCCATCGCCAATTTCATGATGCTCACCACCGTGAGTGAGTAATTCCATCGTAGGCTTGCTGGACTGTGACGCCCCCGATTCAATCGTACACTAATCATACACGCAAATGTGTACGATCAAGATCAGGGACTCACGGGAAGATATCACAACACAACTCTACAAATAAAATAAGTCATACAAGCATCATAATACAAGCTAATGGTCTCGAGGGCTCGAATACAAGTGCTCGATCATAGACGAGTCAACGGAAGTAACAATATCTGAGTACAGACATAAGTTAAACAAGTTTGCCTTAAGAAGGCTAGCACAGACTGGGATACAGATCGAAAGAGGTGCAGGCCTCCTGCCTGGGATCCTCCTAAACTACTCCTGGCCGTCGTCAGTGGCCTACATGTAGTAGTAGACACCTCGAGTGTAGTAAGAGTCGTCGTCGACGGTGGCGTCTGGATCCTGGGCTCCAGCATCTGGTTGCGACAACCAGGTAGAAAGGAAAGGGAGGAAAAGGGGGAGAAAAGCAACCGTGAGTACTCATCCAAAGTACTCGCAAGCAAGGATCTACACTACATATGCATGGGTATATGTGTAAAGAGGCAATATCGGTGGACTGAACTACAGAATGCCAGAATAGGAGGGGTATAGCTAGTCCTATCGAAGACTACACTTCTGGCAGCCTCCGTCTTGCAGCATGTAGAAGAGAGTAGATTGAAGTCCTCCAAGTAGCATCGCATAGCATAATCCTACCCGGCGATCCTCCCCTCGTCGCCCTGTGGAAAAGCGATCACCGGGATGTCTGTGGAACTTGTCTGGGTGTGTTTTATTAAGTATCCGGTTCTAGTTGTCATAAGGTCAAGTTACAACTCTGGGTCGTCCTTTTACCGAGGGAAATGGCTATTCGAATACATTAACTTCCTTGCAGGGGTGCACCACATAACCGAACATGCTCGATCACATTTGGCCGGACACACTTTCTTGGGTCATGCCCGGCCTCGGAAGATCAACACGTCGCAGCCCCACCTAGGCACAACAGAGAGGTCAGCACGTCGGTCTAAATCCTATGCACGCAGTGGTCCGGGCCCATCTCCCATTGCACACCTGCACATTGCGCGGGCGGCCGGAAGCAGAACTAGCCCCCTTAATACAAGAGCAGGCTTATGTTCCAATCCGGCGTGCGCCGCTCTGTCGCTGACGTCACGAAGGCTTGGGCTGATACCACGACGTCGAGTGCCCATATCTTTCCCGCGTAGTTGGTTAGTGCGTATAGGCCAGTGGCCAGACTCAGATCAAATACCAATATCTCGTTAAGCATGTTATTATGAAGCAACCGCGAACGCCAACCAGGGCCAGGCCCACCTCTCGTCTAGGCAGTCTCAACCTGCCCTGTCGCTCCGCCTCAAAGTAACAGTCGGTGGCCGTCGGGAACCCAGGCCCACCTCTACCGGGATGGAGCCACCTGTCCATCCAGCCCCCACATCGGAATCACTTGCGGGTACTCAACGAGCCAACCCGACTTTAGTCACCATCTGTATAGTATGTATATATGTATAGTATATACCCTGATCATCTCCCAAGTGATCATGGCCCGATAGTATAGCAAGGCAGACTGACAAGAATGTAGGGCCAATGATGATAATCTAGCATCCTATACTAAGCATTTAGGATTGCGGGTAAGGTATCAATGACTTTATCAACAATGACAGGCTATGCAACAGAATAGGAGTAACCGAACAGTAACATGCTACACCACTCTAATGCAAGAAGTATAGAGAAGAATAGGCGATATCTGGTGATCAAGGGGGGGGGCTTGCCTAGTTGCTCTGGCAAGAAGGAGGGGTCGTCAACTCCGTAGTCGAACTAGGCAGCAGCAACGTCGGTCTCGTAGTCTACCGGAGAGAAGAGGGGGAAGAAACAATGAACAAATCAATATACTAATTTTTCCTATCTACATTTTATCTCTCCACCGTTTTTTCTCTCGTTCTTCGCCGTTCTTCGTGTTTGATAGCTGCGAATCCCGAGGCTCTAGGGGCGAGCAAATCGACCTAGGGCAGCCCATAGTTGCCGCAATCCCTGATGGGGTCCCTCCCGGGTGCGCGGGGTTTCGGGTCTGCAAAAGCGCCCGCCGACTGTCTTGCGTATCATGCTGTCGGTCGGGTCTCCTTCGACGTGAGCTGCGGTGCATCACCCCCGGCATCGATGGTACATGTGACGTGTTCGTGTGTCAACACACTTTTTGGCGACTCCACTGGGGACAGAGATCAATCATCATCATCCACCATGTCCGATCTTCCCAAGCCATCTGAGGTAGACGCTGATAACATCATTAAGCCCAATCTTGATGAGATATTGGCCGATCATCGCCAAGTCTATGAGGAATACAAGAAGGTGCATGAAGAGAAGGATTTGCAGGAGTTCCTTGCAAAATTCGAGAAGGATCGCCAAGGCAACATCACTCCGATTGAAGAAATCAAGTTCCCTCCTCTTCAAGCCGAGCAGGTTAAACCCGCTATGAGTACTACCTTTTCTCCTGAGCAGTGGGATGAGATTGAGAGTCGTATTGCTGATGGTAACAATATGGTCTATCAAACTTTCATAGAAAATACTAATGCTCAGAAAAATATATCTCAATCATCTAGTGGTAATGATGGTGTAGCTGCTAGTGTGCAAAACCCTAATCTGGCTTTACCTATCTCATCGGCGCCTCCCATGCCAATGACTTATTATCCTACTCAAACAAATCAGATTGTGACTGCACCCATTAATCCTATTATGAGTATGACAGGTTCGGTGGCAACGCTGAACCAAACCCTACCTACAGCTGCAACCACTCGGCCGTTACCAAACTATAGTTCGGCATACATGCCACAGTTCCTACCTACAGCTAGTAGTCCTACTCCTCCTATGCCGCTGCCACAAGTTTCATCATCCACTGTGGATGATGGTTTAGCTAATCTTAGAGAGGAGATGGCTAAGATGCTCCGAGAGAATTTTGGAGTTGAGTTACCTCGGAATCGGATTTACCAAAAGCCGTACCCCGAATACTTTGATGCCATCCAGTGCCCTCCAGGATATAAAATTCCAGATTTTGTTAAGTTTAATGGATAAGGCACAAAAACCACATGGGAACATGTTAGTCAATATCTAGCACAATTGGGTGAGGCAGGCTCATTGAATGAATTGAAAGTGTGTTTATTTCCTTTATCATTAACTGGTATTGCATATTCATGGTTTTCTTCTTTACCACATGGTTCCATTCGAGTTTGGTCGCAGCTAGAGCAGAAATTTCATGATCACTTTTATAGCAGTGACAATGAACTCAAGTTGTCACATCTAACATCGGTTAAACAGAAGCATGATGAATTGGTCTCCGATTACGTCAAGAGATTCAGAGAAACAAAAAACCGGTGTTTTAGTTTGGTGATAACCAAAAGGGACTTGGCGCACCTAGTGTTGAGTGGTTTGAGAACTCCCATTAGAGAAAAGCTAGAAGGCTATGAGTTCTTAAATATCAACCAAGTCTTACAAAGGGCTTTGGCTCAGGAAAGCCGAAGCAAAGATCTCAAAGAAGTGCATAGATATAAAACCGATCGTCCAAAGATGAATATGGTCGAATATGATAGTGATCACTCGGACGATGAGGGTGATGTTTTTGCTACTGAATTTGTTTGGCCATCTAAAGCCAAACCATTTACTTGCAATGATCTGGAACCGATTCATAAGAATCGTGATGAAGAGATGAAGTTTAACATTGCTAAGTGTGATAGAATATTTGATGCTTTGCTGCAGGCTAAGATTATTAGAATATCTCATACTTCACCGCCGTTTGAAGAGCTGAAACGGCGCGCTTATTGCAAGTATCATAATTCTTTTTCTCATGCTACAAACGATTGCAATGTTTTTCGACGACAGATACAATCGGCCATCAATGATGGATGATTGAACTTTTCTGAGATGCAAGTTGATAAACAGCCTTTTCCCATGAATACCATGGATTTGGAGGGGAAGAAGCTACTCATTCGGCTGGAGGTAGCCGAATCTGCTAATAAAGCTAATGTTATTGTTGGTGAGCCTAGGAAAGACAAGGAGGACAACAAGATCTTGGGAAGACAGGTTGTGCTTGACAAGCAACCCGGTGGCAAGGAGATAATCAAGATCACCATCAAGAATCCGACACACGGGGGGCAACCACAAGTGCAAAAGAACGCTCATGTCAGATTTGTTAAGCCCAAGAGTCCAGAAGTTGGTAAGTGGAAGATGAATGAAGCTAAAGTGTAGCGCAAGAAAATCAAGCCAACTTTTGATATGTTGTTGTCCAAGTATGCCAATCATGTGGCCAGTTCTAGCTCTAATCAGCCATCAAATTCGAAGCGCTCAAGGTCACCTCCTCGGGAAGAACTTCAGCATCATGCGAGGCCATATGGGTCATGGGCGCCGGGACCATGGATGCCGCCACTCCCCTATGCGCCATACTACATGGGAGGTTTCAATGGAGGATGGGGGCAGCCCCCAATGGCCCCTTATGCTTTTCATCCGGGTTGGGCAGAACCAAGGAGGCCCGTTCATGAGAGACTTTCTTATCCCGCACGAGGCTGTTTGAATGATGGTGTCAATCGGCCAATGCAAGATAATGAAAAAAGGGCCGACAAGAAAGAATGGCGTGTTAAGTCGCCAAGTGCTGCAGCGGTCAAGTCAAGCAAAGGCAAGGGAAAAATCAATGCCGACTCACTCATCTTGGGCACCAAAACATTCACCATACAGCAGCCGATTATGCATAGCAATCCGATTGAGCCGATACTTGCTATCACGCTAAAGCACTCGACTAATGACCATGAAGCAAGCACCAGCCAAGTAAAGACGAGAGATCCTAAATACACTCAGCCAAAGTGGTGCCCTCCAGGGCTAACAAAGACACAAAAGAGGAAACTACAGAGGTTAAGGAGTCAAGATATGACAGAACAAGAGGCCGAGAAGCAAAGGGATAAGTTGTTCAATGACACTCGGCCCATGGTGCCTACAAAACAAGTGTGGAGGCCTAAACAAGTACAAGATGCAGTGGCTTCTACACCTACCACGGCAGCACTTGCGCGACCAAAGGAGGACGATGAGACAGCTATTGCATCGTCTGCGACACTTCTTACTTCTCCTTCACTTGGACAGATTTCAGAATCGGTGGATGCACTTGAAGAACAGGATGATATGTTGGACTATGAGTCTACGCCGGTTCATGAAGGTATGGATATCAATATGGTATATTACTTACTTGTTGAGTTTCGTGCTGTAGATGAGGAAGGGGAGGTGGCTCAGCTGGATTTTGGCCCTAAAACGCAATATTCGAGAAGCCAAAAGACCCAGTAACGCATCTGAAACCGTTATATATCATAGGTCATATCAATGGGTCACCGCTCACTCGGATGCTTGTTGATGGTGGTGTTGTGGTGAATCTTATGCCGTATTCGGTCTTCAAAAAATTGGGGCTGCATGATGAAGAGTTGATAAAGACCAACATGGTGCTCAATGGGTTTGAAGGCAAGGAGAAAACTGAAGCCAAAGGTGTGATGTATGTGGAGCTCACGGTGGGAAGTAAAACTTTGGCGACCGCATTCTTTGTCGCTGAGGTGCAAGGCAACTACAACGTCATACTAGGTCATGATTGGGTTCATGCAAACCAGTGTGTGCCATCCACTATGCACCAGTTTTTGATCCAGTGGGTTGATGATGAAGTGGAAGTCATTCATGCGGATAACTCGGCCTGTGTTGCTTTGGCCGAGGCATCAGTGGATTGCCAACACCCAAATGCTACTTGCTTGACCGGACGTGACTTTTCAGATTTCAATTTTCTCAGCGCGACCAAGAATGGTTTCGTGCCCGTTTCTTTAAACCCAACTGAATGCAATCGGCTCCAAGGTATGATATGTTTAAATCGATCCTAACTCAGAGTGGTTACAAAAGTGACTTGTAGAATATCGGTCTAATGAGAACGATATGTATGAGTCCATAGAAGAGTTAGATGATATGGATAAATTAGGACAAGGTTTTACATCGGCCGATCCATTAGAAGAGATAGATATAGGAGATGGTTCTATTTCTAGGCCGACATTTGTAAACAAAAATTTAAGAGCCGATCATAAAGCTAAGTTGATCGAGCTTTTGAAAGAGTATGTTTGCTGTTTTGCATGGGAATATCATGAGATGCCAGGTTTAAGCCGAGAGCTAGTGGAGCATCGGTTACCTATAAAGGCCAGTTTTAGACCATACAAGCAATCGGCCGGAAAGTTTAACCCAAAAACATATGACCGGATCAAGGAAGAGATCGGTCGTTTGCTTAAAGCTAATTTTATCAGACCTTGTAGGTATGCCGAGTGGATTTCTAACATTGTCCCAGTGGAGAAGAAAGGACCCGGCAAGTTGAGGGTGTGCATTGACTTTGGAGATTTGAATAGGGCTACACCCAAAGATGAGTATCCCATGCCAATAGCCGATATGCTTATTAATGATGCTTCTGGACATAAGGTTATTAGCTTTCTAGATGGTAATGCCGGATACAATCAAATTTTTATGGCCGAAGAGGACATGTCCAAGACAGCTTTTCGTTGCCCTGGTTTTCTTGGTTTATTCGAGTGGACAGTGATGACATTCGGATTAAAAAATGCTGGCGCCACATATCAAAGGGCTATGAATTTGATTTTTCATGATTTACTCGGTGTCATACTTGAAGTTTATATTGATGATACTGTTGTCAAATCGGATGCTTTTGAGTCTCACTTGGCTGATTTGCGTTTAGCTTTTGAAAGAATGAAAAAGTATGGACTAAAGATGAATCCTTTGAGGTGTGCATTCGGCGTGTCAGCTGGTAAGTTTTTGGGTTTCATTATCCATGAAGATGGCATAGAAATTGATCCCAAAAAGATAGAGGCCATACAGAAAGTGGAGGCTCCAACATCCAAGAGAGATATGCAAAAGTTCCTTGGCAAGGTCAATTACTTTAGGAGGTTTATAGCTAATCTGTCAGGGAAGGTTGACGCGTTTACTCCTATCCTTCGGTTAAAGAATGATGATGATTTCACTTGGGGGGAAAACAACAAGAAGCATTTGATATGATCAAGAATTATTTGTGCACTCCTCCGGTGATGAGAGCACCCAAGCATAGGGAACCTTTCAGGCTTTACATTGCAGCAGAGGAAGGAGTTATTGGTGCTGTTTTGACTCAAGAAACCAAGGGAAAAGAGCATGCTATTACATATTTGAGCAAACGCTTACTAGACGCCGAGACAAGGTATACATTTATTGAGAAACTATGTCTATGCTTATATTATGCTTGCACAAAATTGAGACATTATTTAGTGCCGAGTGCTTGTATAGTAGCTTGTCAAACCGATGTCATTAAATACATGCTGCATAGGCCAATTCTTAGTGGTAGAGTTGGCAAGTGGGCTTATGCTTTGATTGAATATGATTTGGCTTATGAATCTCTAAAATCTATGAAAGGCCAAATCGTTGCTAATTTTATTGTTGAACATCGGATTGATGACAAGCATGACATAGATATAAACCATGTCTCATTAGTACCGTGGAGATTATATTTTTATGGTTCAGTTTGTGGCAATGGCCAAGGTGTTGGTATTGTTTACATATCTCCTCATGGTGCTATTTTTGAAGCCTCGTGTCGCTTAGAATATTTTTCTACAAACAATCAAGCCGAATATTAAGCATTGTCATTCGGCCTAAAGATGTTACTTGCTATAGGTGTTACACATATTGAGGCTTATGGTGATTCGTTATTAGTAGTGCAACAAATATCCAAAGTCTTTCAATTCTTCGACGAATCACTTAATTGTTATCTTGATAAATGTCTAGATATAATTTCTACTTTGGATTATTTTAGCATTGCTCATATATCTAGATATGACAATTGGAAAGCAAATGAGTTGGCACAGCAAGCATTCGGCTATCATGTTGATCGTGGCATGTTTATTATTTCTGAAAAGCCGATATGTAGTCTTGCCAACATAGGGGAGGCCGAAGGAGCCCACCGTTTAGGCCACTAATGAAATATTCAATGCAGGAGGAAATCAAGACTGGAGGAAACCTATTGTTGATTATTTGTGTGATCCTAGTAGAAGGGTGGACAGGGTTGTTCGGCGTATGGCTTTTAAATACACAATGAGAGATGATGGTCTCTATCGTCGAACGGTTGATGATGTTCTTCTAAAGTGCTTGGACGAAGACCAAGCGAGAGTTGCTATGGGGGATGTCCATGAAGGTATTTGTGGAACTCATCAGTCGGCTCCCAAGATGAAATGGTTGCTACGACGTGCTGGATTTTATTGACCGACTATGATTAATGATTGCTTCAGATATTACAAAGGGTGTGAAGCTTGTCAAAAATTTGGTGATATTCAGTTGTCTCCTGCTGCTATGTTACATCCCATTATCAAGTCGTGGCCTTTCAGAGGATGGGGTTTAGACTTTATTGGACAAATTCATCCGTCTTCCTCAAAGGGGCATCGGTTCGTATTGGTGGCAACCGATTATTTCACTAAATGGTCTGAAGCAGTACCTCTCAAGAACATGACACATGCGGAGGTAATTAAATTCATAACCGAGAACATTATTCATAGATTCGGCATTCCTCAAACGTTGACTACAGATCAAGGCTCATCTTTTATGTCACACCAAGTCAGAGAATTTGCCGAATCTTACAACATAAAGTTTCTCAATTCCTCTCCATATTATGCCCAAGCCAATGGACAAGCTGAGTCTAGCAATAAAATTTTAATCAAGCTCATCAAGAAGAAGATTGAGGATAATCCAAGGAGATGGCATGAGTTGTTGTATGAGGCTTTGTGGGCACATAGGATCTCAAGGCATGGTGCTACGAAGGTGACTCCATATGAGCTAGTATATGGTCAAGAGGCTGTTTTACCGGTGGAAACAAATTTGAATGCTTTGAGAATTGCCAAGAAAAATGATTTATCGGCAGTAGACTTTTATAACTTAATGATGGACAACATTGACGAAGTTGCCGATAAACGTTTGGCTGCTTTGAGGGCCATAGAGAAAGACAAGTTGAGGGTGGCAAGAGCTTACAATAAGAAAGTTAAGTTGAAGAATTTTCAAGTTGGTGATCTCGTCTGGAAAGTGATTCTGCCGATTGGTTCAAGAGATAAAAAATTCGGGAAGTGGTCTCCAAGTTGGGAAGGTCCTTTTAGGATTACAAGAATAGTTCCCGGAAACTCATATTTGGTGGAATCTGTACAAGGGGCATTGTTACCTCGAGCTCTCAATGGCATGTACTTGAAGAAATATCACCCGAGTGTGTGGCAAGAAGCCTAAATAGGCAATGGCCGATACATAATTATCACCCTAAGAAAAATAAATGGCCGATGGAGTGTTGACATCGTCCTTAGAACAAACACCGTGCATATTATTTTTCGGCGTGCAAGCTTTGCCGAAAATAGGGGGGCATGTGTTGACACCAGATTTTGGCATGACATAAAAAGAAAATGAGATGGCTTCGAGTCAGAGGGTTTTAAGCATGGAAAGTTTCACATCACCGAGAGGAACAACTTTGATGTTTAAGTCATAGCCATCCGACCTCATCTCTAAGGCCGAAGTTGTGCTCAAAGTACTGGAGTTTGTATTCAGAAAACTGTTCAGCTGATTAAGCCCCCAAGACGGCCTCGTATGGAAGATTTATCTACACGAATTGTCTTCATCTCGTCGAAATGATCGATTTTCCTATAAAGATCGTCGCAATCCGAGGTCGTATGCAAAATTTAGAGCCCGCACAATGAGACCCTCCAGTGAGCAAAATATGACGCCCGGAACCAGACACATATGTGGGTGTGTCTGATGAGATGCGTGAATAATTTGCTGTTTTGCACGAGCGATTTGACCCTCGGGATGACCTCGAATGAAAAAACGTTCAACATGAAAGATGTTCGTCTCGTCGAAACGGTCAAGATTGCTTTTGGACTCGTTTCCATCCGAGGTTTTATGCCATCACAAAAAGGACCAGCAAGGTACAGTCAGTTTAAACTGAATAGTTTTGGAAAGTTCGGATAAAACTAGTCCAAATTTGACTAGGGTTTTGGACGTGAATTGATGCAATTTTCTTATAACGAAAGCCTAGATGAATCTTTTTCTTGTACGGGAAGTCCAGCCGCCTCTTATATATGTTGGGGATGATGGCCGATTGAACAAGACACAATCGAACAAAGCAATATACTACTTTTTCCTATCTACGTTTTATCTCTCCATCGTTTTTCTCTCTCGTTCTTCGTGTTTGAGAGCTACGAATCCCGAGGCTCTAGGGGCGAGCGAATCGACCTAGGGCAGCCCATAGCTGCCGCAATCCCTGACGGGGTCCCTCCCGGGTGCGCGGGGTTTCGGGTCTGCAAAAGCGCCCGCCGACTGTCTTGCGTATCACGTTGTCGGTCGGGTCTCCTTCGACGTGAGCTACGGTGCATCACCCCCGGCGTCAAGGGTACACGTGACGTATTCGTGTGTCAACAGTGTTATGCTTCTTTCTTTATATCGTAGACTTGAATTGAATAAGTTGACACCTACTGAAATATCTTTGCAAATGGCTGATAAATCAACTGGTATACCTGTCGGTATTTTTGAGGATGTGCCTGTTGTGGTTGCAAATGTCACCATCTTAACGGACTTTGTTATTCTTGATATTCCCGAGGATGATAGTATGTCTATTATCCTTGGTAGACCTTTTTTGAACACTGCAGGGGATGTTATTGATTGCAACAAAGGCAATGTCACTTTTCATGTTAATGGAAATGTGCATACGGTACACTTTCCGAGGAAACAATCTCTAGTTCATAGCATCAATTCTATTGAAAAAGTTCCAACTATTATTTTTGGAGGTTTTGAATTTCCTCTCCCTACTGTCAAGAAAAAGTATGATATCCTTATTGTTGGGGATTTTCATATCCCCGTTGAGATAACTTAGTGTTATTCGAAATTTCTCCGGTTCCGTGCTATTCGGAATGAGTTTGTTAACAAGACTTGATCAACCTTGTTAGTGGGTTCATTTTGATGATCATGAGATGGATGAAACTAGAAGGCACAACCTTCTGTACCCTCTTTTTACTTTCTGTTATTTAGAATAAATAAAGCAAAAATAGTATTATCCGTCTGTTTTCTGATTTATCCGTGCATTAAAAAATAGTCCAAAAATAAAAGTGCTCCCAATGCCCTGCAAATTTAGTATGATTTTTTCTGGAATATTTGAGGATTTTAGGCACTGAAATCACTGCAGGAGGGGCAAGCACCAGGCCACGAGAGTGGAGGGCGCCCCCCCTATAGGGCGCGCCCCCTGTCTCCTGGGCCCCTGGTGGCTCCCCTCCACTTATGCCAGCACCCACACACTCCATCTTCTACCCAAAAAAATCCCCATCCAGCTCAAGCACGAGTTCTAGCTCATTTTGCTGCGATTTTTGATCTCTTAGCTCAAAACTCCATTCACAAAACTGCTTTGGGAGATTGTTGCTTGGTATGTGACTCCTCCATTGGTCCAATTAGTTTTTGTTCTAGTGCTTTATTCATTGCAAATCCTTGCTGCCTTGGTGACCATGTTCTTGAGCTTGCATGTTAAATTTATGAGGTTCCAAGTAATTCTATTGCATGATATAGGCTCTAGGCACTTGTAGGAGTAGTTGCTATCAATCTTGTTTAGTTTTATGCACTTCTATTTTGAAGTTACTAAAATTTCAGAAATTTTCAGAAAAATGTTGAGGAAACTTTTGAGGGGCTCTTCTAGCCAAAGCTCCCAGGAAAAAAAGCCAAAGAGAAGGAAAAAGCCAAGTATAATCTTCCTCGCTTAGCGGAAGTACGGTCGTGTGAATGGCCATGCGAGGATTTCTTGAAAGAGGCTGGAATTCATGAAGACTTTTATGCTTTAATCGAGAATGCAGGCCTCGCCGGTTTCATCAACGACCAAATCGATCAGTATCTCTTACTCACCAATACTTTCGTGCAAAACTTTTATTTTTATCCTAAGAAGTCACTGCCTGCAGTATCATTTCATTTATATGATGAGTTCAAAGAAATTTCTTTGCGTCATTTTTGCGCGGTATGTAGGATACCTTATGTGGGAGAATTAGAGGAACCCCATCATAACGATGTGTATGGCTTTGTTAATACTATCGTTGTAGAGGAGCCAAAGAAGGGTTCCGAGGCAAAAGTCTCTAGCATACACTTTCCTATTTTACGCTACTTTGCCATATTTTCTAGTAGATGCTTGATTGGTCGTGGAAATAGTGGAAACTTGAGCGTTCCCGATATTATCATTCTTCAACATGCTTTGCTTGGAGACAATACTTTTAGTATGGGAGTCGTCGTTGCTAAACGGCTAGCCCTGAATCGTACAAAAGGCCCCATATTTGGAGGTATCTATGTTGCACGTCTTGCTAGGCATTTTCAGATACCCATTAGGCACCATGAGGAAGAGGAGACAATATTGCCTCCCCACATTTTAGATTACAAGAGCATGGTAGCACACAAGTTTATTGTTGACAACAAAGATAGGATGCTCTTGTATAAACTTAGATTCAGTAAGAAACATATTGAGATTATTATTTTGCCTGCGCCTGTGTTGTTTGATTTGCTTGCAGAAAATTTTCTCGTCACACCGGAAGCGGTGAACAATCATCGAGCTCAAGCTTTTACTCCAGAGCCAGAACTTGAACTCGACCCTTATCGTGCATCATCTGTCCAGTGGGATCCGGAGATGACTAGCCAGTGGTATCCTGATTACACCCCTCATTACACAAGGGAGAGTAGCGGCGGTCCTTGGTATTATACCAACTTAGGCCCAAAGCCTAATCTTGGGGGAGTACGTATTTCTCACCGACTTTACATTCATGTTCACACACTAGTCGTCGGTGCTCATGCACTTTCATTGTATTATCCATGCTAGTTTAAATTCCTTTTTCTAGTTTTCTTCTTGAGTGCTTGATAAACCTTGAGAAAAACCAAAAAAATTAGTTAGTTTAGTTTTCATGCTTGTAGTAGAAATTAAAATGAAAACCCAAAAATATTTCTAGTTCTTCTTCTTACTTGTTAGGAGCTTTCCCGTGTAAATAGTTTTATTTTCCTTTCTTTCCTTTGGGGGTCGAGAAGACCATATTGAAAATGCTTAGTGGCTCTAATATGCATGATTTTTTATTTAATTTAGAGCCCATTTTATTTGTCTTCTCTTTTGAGTTGAATGCTTGCAGATTCCAGCTTAGTCCAATGCACGTACACTCTTATTATTATACACATTGTTCGTTTGTGCAAGTGAAAGGCAATAATGACGATATATGATGGACTTATTGGGATGAGAAAAGCTGGTATGAACTCGACCTCTCTTGTTTTTGTAAATATGATGAGTTCATCGTTTCTGAGTCAGCTTATTATGAAGTAAACATATTTGCAATGAAATTTAGAGATTATAGTTCCTTCTGCCATGCTTGATTAGCTTTGAGTTATAATTGTTTACCTTGCGTGCCAATATGCTATTAGAATGATTATGATGTGTTATGATGGGATGGTATCCTCCTTTGAGTGAATTGAGTGACTCGACTTGGCACATGTTCACGCATGTAGTTGAAACAAATCAACATAGCCTTCATGATATTTATGTTCATGGTGGATTACCTACTCATGCTTGTATTCGGTGTGAATTAATTTTAATGCATGTTCATGACTGTTGTCGCTCTCTTAGTTGGTCGCTTACCAGTCTTTTGCTAGCCTTCACCTGTACTAAGCGGGAATACTACTTGTGCATCCAAACTCCTTAAACCCCAATGTTGTTCCATGTGAGTCCACTATACCTTCCTATATGCGGTATTTACCTACTGTTCCAAGTAAATTTGTATGTGCCAAACTTCAAACCTTCAAATGAAATTCTGTTTTGTATGCTCGAGCAGCTCATGTTACAACTAGGGCTGCCTATATCTTCCATGCTAGGTGGGTTATTCTCACGAGGAGTGGACTCCGCTCCTCATTCACGAGAAAGGGCCGGTAACCGGGATGCCCAGTCCCATGATCCAAAAAGATCAAAGCAAATTGAAATAATTAAACAAAACTCCCCCAGGGCTATTGTTAGTTGGAGGCACTCGTTGTTTCGAGCAAGCCATGGATTGATGCTTGTTGGTGGTTGGGGGAGTATAAACCTTTACCATTATGTTTGGGAACTGCCTATAATGCATGTAGTATGGAAGATACAGCCATCTCATAGTTGTTGCGTTGACAGTGAAAGTATGCCGCTCAAAATGTTATTCAATCTCTATTTTAAAATCGAGCTCTGGCACCTCTACAAATCCCTGCTTCCCTCTGTGAAGGGCCTATCTATTTACTTTTATGTTGAGTCATCACCCTTCTTATTAAAAGCACCCGCTGGAGAGCACACTGTCATTTGCATTCATTTCTATTGGTTTCTATTGGGTATGACTTGACTGGATCTCTTTTACCATGAATTACAATGTTTAGTCAGTCCTTGATCTTTAAAGGTGCTCTGCATTTATGTTTTGCAGTCTCAGTAAGGGCTAGCGAGATACCATTTTGTTATATCATGTTATGATTGTTTTGAGAAAGTGTTGTCATCTGAGTTTTATTATTATGGCTCGCTAGCTGATTATGCTATTGATATGAGTAATTGTGAGACCCAAGTGTTATTGTGAGTATGGTTAGTTCATAATATTTGCTGAAACTTGAATGCTCGCTTTTCATGTTTACAACAACAAGAGCAAACAGAGTTTGTAAAAGTTTTTCTTTATCACTTTCAGTTTATCAACTGAATTGCTTGAGGACAAGCAAAGGTTTAAGCTTTGGGGAGTTGATACGTCTCCAACGTATCTACTTTTCCAAACACTTTTGCCCTTGTTTTGGACTCTAACTTGCATGATTTGAATGAAACTAACCCGGACTGCCGTTGTTTTCAGCAGAACTGCCATGATGTTGTTTTATATGTAGAAAAGAAAAGTTCTCGGAATGTCCTGAAAATCCACAGAGACACTTTTTGGAATTAATAAGAATTTCTGGGCGAAAGAAATACACCAGGGGGCCCAAGGCCTGTCGACGAGACAGGGGGCGACCCCACCCCCACCCCCCACCCCCATAGGGCGCGCCCCCTATCTCGTGGGCCCCTTGGACCTCCACCGACCTCAACTCCAACTCCATATATTCCGTCTCATAGAGAAAAAAATCAAAGAGAAAGTTTCATCGCGTTTTACGACACGGAGCCACCGCCAAGCCCTAATCTCTCTCGGGAGGGCTGATCTGGAGTCCGTTCGGGGCTCCGGAGAGGGGGATTTGTCGCCGTCGCCGTCATCAACCATCCTCCATCACTAATTTCATGATGCTCACCGCCGTTAGTGAGTAATTCCATCGTAGGCTTGCTGGACGGTGATGGGTTGGATGAGATTTACCATGTAATCAAGTTAGTTTTGTTATGGTTTGATCCCTAGTATCCACTATGTTCTGAGATTGATGTTGCTATGACTTTGCTATGCTTAATCCTTGTCACTAGGGCCCGAGTGTCATGATTTCAGATCTGAACCTATTTTGTTTTCATGAATATCTGCGTGTTCTTGATCCTATCTTGCAAGTCTATAGTCACCTATTATGTGTTATGATCCGACAACCCCGAAGTGATAATAATCGGGATACTTCTCGGTGATGACCGTAATTTGAGGAGTTCATGTATTCACTATGTGTTAATGCTTTGGTCCGGTTCTCCATTAAAAGGAGGCCTTAATATCCCTTAGTTTCCGCTAGGACCCCGCTGCCACGGGAGGGTAGGACAAAAGATGTCATGCAAGTTCTTTTCCATAAGCACGTATGACTATTTATGGAATACATGCCTACATTACATTGATGAACTGGAGCTAGTTCTGTGTCGCCCTATGTTATAGCTATTACATGAGGAATCGCATCTGGCATAATAATCCATCACTGATCTATTGCCTACGAGCTTTTCACACATTGTTCTTCGCTTATTTACTTTTCCGTTGCTACTGTTACAACTACTACAAAATACCAAAAATATTGCTATTACTATCTTTACCTTTTACCACCGTTACCATTACTATCATACTACTTTGCTACTAAATACTTTGTTGCAGATACTAAGTTATCCAGGTGTGGTTGAATTGACAACTCAACTGCTAATACTCAAGAATATTCTTTGGATCCCCTTGTGTCGAATCAATAAATTTGGTTTGTACTTCACCCTCGAAAGCTGTTGCGATCCCCTACACTTGTGGGTTATTAGCTGGGCCCACATGTTAGTGACCCGGGGTGGTCAAACCCCCGGTCAAATGGCCCAAACAGGACGCCGGCGTCTTCAGACGGGGAGGAGGGGTGCGGAAATGGCCTTCGGGTGTCCAAATGGATGGCCGAGGCCCTCTATGGGACGAGGGGGCTCGTCCGCGCCGTTTGGTGCAAGTGGAGTCGTCGAAGACGACCCAGAACGGCGGCGGCGACCACTCGCGCGGCGGCCGGCGTTCGGACGTCGAACGTTTCGATGTCGCAGGGCACGGCAGGAGCAATGGGTGCTTGCTACGGCCCCGTGGTGATGCACTGAGCGCGGTGGCACACTCGGTTTCGAGCTCCAGTGGACATGGCCACGTCAGCGAGGAGCTCAGGCGGCGGTGTGATTTGGTCGTCAACGAAGCAGCGGCTACAGCGAGAGAAAAAGCACTGGAGCGAGGGTAAAAGAGGAAGGGGCTCACGGCGGTTCTAATGAGTGAGACGGCGAGCTCGGGGATGACCCAGAGCGGTCGGCACGGCTGGGGCTATCTCCGCAGCCGAAGGTTGAAGACGGGGTTGGTGAGGGTGTTCGAGGCTTCCGACGGGGCTTGGCTCGGTGAAGGGTTCGAGGACGAACTGGCGGAGCTTCTTGATGACCCACAAGTGTAGGGGATCTATCGTAGTCCTTTTGATAAGTAAGAGTGTCGAACCCAATGAGGAGCAGAAGGAAATGATAAGAGGTTTTCAATAAGGTTTTCTCTGCAACCACTGAAATTGTAGGTAACAGATAGTTTTGTAATAAGATAAATTGTAATGAGTAACAACCAATGAAAGTAAATAAAGTGCAGCAAGGTGGCCCAATCCTTTTTGTAGCAAAGGATAAGCCTGGACAATTTCTTATAATGAGAAAAGAGCTCCCGAGGACACATGGGAATTATCGTCAAGCTAGTTTTCATCACGCTCATATGATTCGCGTTCGGTACTTTGATAATTTGATATGTGGGTGGACCGGTGCTTGGGTACTGCCCTTACTTGGACAAGCATCCCACTTATGATTAACCCCTATTGCATGCATCCGCAACTACAAAAGAAGTATTAAGGTAAATCTAACCACAACATTAAACATATGGATCCAAATCAGCCCCTAACGAAGCAACATATAAACTAGGGTTTAAGCTTCTGTCACTCTAGCAACCCATCATCTAATTATTACTTCCTAATGCCTTCCTCAAGGCCCAAATAATGGTGAAGTGTCATGTAGTCAACGTACACATAACACCACTAGAGGAAAGACAACATACATCTCATCAAAATATTGTACGAATACCAAATTCACATGACTACTAATAGAAAGACTTCACCCATGTCCTCAGGAACAAAGGTAACTACTCACAAAGCATATTCATGTTCATAATCAGAGGAGTCATAATATGCATTAAGGATCTGAACATGTGATCTTCCACCAAGTAAACCAATTAGCATCAACTACAAGGACTAATCAACACTACTAGCAACCCACAGGTACCAATTTGTGGTTTTGATACAAGAGATGAACTAGGGTTTTGAGAGGAGATGGTGCTGGTGAAGATCTTGATGGAGATTGACCCCCTCCTGATGAGAGGATCATTGGTGATGATGATGGGGATGATTTCCCCCTCCCGGAGGGAAGTTTCACCGGCAGAACAGCTCTGCCGGAGCTCTAGATTGGTTCCGCCAAGGTTCCGCCTCGTCGTGGAGTTTCGTCCCGTAAGCTTGCCCACTATTTTTTGCAGGGTAAAAGCCTTCATATAGCAGAAGATGGACACCGGAGGGCCACCAGGGGGCCCAGGAGACAGGGGCGCGTCCAGTAGGGGTGGGCGCGCCCCCACCCTCCTAGCTAGGGTGTGGGCCCCCTCTGGTGTTTCTTCCACTCAATAATTCTTATTAATTCCAAGAATAAGTTCCATGGAGTTTCAGGATTTTTCGAGCTGTGCAGAATAGGTTTCCAATATTTGCTCCTTTCCAGCCAGAATTCCAGCTGCCGGCATTCCTCCTCTTCATGGTAAACCTTATAAAATAAGAGAGAATAGCCATAAGTATTGATATATAATGTGTAATAACAGCCCATAATGCAATAAATATTGATATAAAAGCATGATGCAAAATGGATGTATCAACTCCCCCAAGCTTAGACCTCACTTGTCCTCAAGCGGAAGCCGATATCGAAAAATGTGTCCACATGTTTAGAGATAGAGGTGTCGATAAAAATAAAATACAAACATGAGGGCATCATGATCATTCTTATAACAGCAACATAAATAGATTTTATCATATGATTTCTTGTACTCAAGTAACAATCAATTCACAATGTCAGGTATGGTTCAAAAACTTCATTGGGAACTAACAAACTATAATCTCAGTCATTGAAGCAATTGCAATTTATCATAACATCAGAAAGAGTCAAGAATAGAGCTTTTCAGCGAGTCCACATACTCAACTATCATGTAGTCTTCTACAATTGCTAACACTCACGCAATACTTGTGGTAATGGAGTTTCAGCCGGACACTGAGAAAGATAGGGGCTTATTCTATTGCCTCCTGAGGGAGTCCTGGATTAGGGGGTGTCTGGATGACCGGACTATGACCTTTGGCCGGACTCCCGGACTATGAAGATACGAGATTGAAGACTTCGTCCTGTGTCCAGATGGGACTTTCCTTGGCGTGGAAGGCAAGCTTGGCGATACGATATGAAGATCTCCTCCCATTGTAACCGACTCTGTGTAACCCTAGCCCTCTCCGGTGTCTATATAAACCGGAGAGTTTTAGTCCGTAGGACGAACAACAATCATACCATAGGCTAGCTTCTAGGGTTTAGCCTCTCTGATCTCGTGGTAGATCAACTCTTGTACTACCCATATCATCAATATTAATCAAGCAGGAGTAGGGTTTTACCTCCATCGAGAGGGCCCGAACCTGGGTAAAAACATCGTGTCCCTTGTCTCCTGTTACCATCCGCCTAGACGCATAGTTCGGGACCCCCTACCCGAGATCTACCGGTTTTGACACCGACATTAGTGCTTTCATTGAGAGTTCCTCTGTGTTGTCACCCTTAGGCCCGATGGCTTCTTCGATCGTCAACCACGACACGGTCCAGGGTGAGACTTTTCTCCCCGGATAGATCTTCGTATTCGGCGGCTTCGCACTGCGGGCCAATTCGCTTGGCCATCTGGAGCAGATCGAAAGCTACGCCCCTAGCCATCAGGTCAGATTTGGAAGCCTAAACTACATGGCCGACATCCACGGGGACTTGATCTTCGATGGGTTCGAGCCACAGCCGAGCGCGCCGCACTGTCACGATGGGCATGATCTAGCTCTGCCGCCGGACAGCGCCCCGAGCGCCGCTCAGGTGTCCGCTCTGACCATTAGCTCGGAGCTGACTTCGCCAGTCGGGGACGGTCAGTTGGACGCCACCCCAGGAGCCGCAATCTCTATGGCGATAGAGTCGAATACCAGCCTAGTCCTTTGCAAGGCCTGTGACTCCAAGGTGTCGGGCTCCGTTCCGGACTCTGAATCTTCCACACCCCTTCCAATCGAACCCGATTGGGCTCCGATCATGGAGTTCACCGCCACGGACATATTTCAGCACTTGCCCTTTGGCGATATCCTGAATTCACTAATGTCTCTCTCTTTGTCAGGAGAGCCCTGGCTGGACTATGGTCAGCAGGGTTGGGATGCGGACGACGAAGAAATTCGAAACCCACCCACCACCCACTTTGTAGCCACTGTCGACGATCTAACCGACATGCTCGACTTTGACTCCGAAGATATCGACGGCATGGACGCCAATGAAGGAGACGACCAAGAACCAGCACCTATAGGGCACTGGAAGGCCACCTCGTCATATGACATATACATGGTGGACACCCCCAAAGCAGGGGATGGCGATGAAAAAGTGGAGGACGACCCCTCCAAGAAGCAACCCAAGCGCCAACGTCAGTGGTGCCTCTATAAATCCCACCAAAGCAAGAACGGCGAATCCAGCACCGGAGAAAACAATACCCCGGAAAGTGCCGAAGACAACCCCCTACAGCAGGATTCAGGGCAGGAGGACGAAGGAGCCAACCCTCATGAGAGAGCGGCAAACAGAGAGGTCGAGGACGACAATTATATGCCTCCCTCCGAAGACGAGGCAAGCCTCGACGACGATGAATTCGTCGTGCCAGAGGATCCCATCGAACAAGAGCGTTTCAAACGCAGGCTTATGGCCACGGCAAGCAGCCTCAAGAAAAAACAGCAGCAGCTTAGAGCTGACCAAGACTTGCTAGCCGACAGATGGACTGAAGTCCTAGCGGCCGAGGAATATAAACTCGAACGCCCCTCCAAGAGTTACCCAAAGTGCAGGCTGCTACCCCAACTAGTGGAGGAAGCAAGTAAACCTACATCACCAGCGTACGATCCGCCCGATCGGCCACCCCGCGGCCGCGACAGAGAGGCCCTTCGGCCCTCAATCCAAGCCGCACCCCGGCGCCGCTCTAAGAATACCAGAGCACGGGGAAACGCAACAGACCTGCGAGACATATTGGAGGATAAGGCAAGGCAAACAAGATCGATCTACGGATCGCGTGGGCGCACCACATCACGTGACGATAACCGTCACGCCGGATATGATAAATACGGCCAGGCCGAATACAACAGACAAAGCTCATCCAAGCTACGTCGCGATATAGCCTAGTACAGGGGCGCCGCACACCCACTATGCTTCATAGACGTAGTAATGGATCATCAAATCCCCGAGGGTTTTAAACCCGTAAATATTGAATCATACGATGGCACAACAGATCCCGCAGTATGGTTCGAGGATTATCTCCTTCATATCCACATGGCCCGTGGTGATGATCTACACGCCATCAAATACCTCCCGCTCAAGCTTAAAGGACCAGCTCGGCATTGGCTTAACAGCCTGCCAGCAGAGTCAATTAGTTGCTGGGAGGACCTGGAATCCGCATTCCTTGACAACTTCCAGGGCACTTATGTGCGACCACCAGACGCTGATGACCTAAGCCACATAATCCAGCAGCCAGAGGAATCGGCCAGACAATTCTGGACATGGTTCCTAACCAAGAAAAATCAAATAGTCGACTATCCGGACGCCGAGGCCCTTGCAGCCTTTAGCCACAACATCCGAGATGAATGGCTTTCCCGGCACCTAGGACGGGAAAAGCCGAAATCTATGGCAGCCCTCACGACACTCATGACCCGCTTTTGCGTGGGAGAAGACAGTTGGCTAGCTCGTAGCAATAACATAACCAAGAGCCCTGGCAATCTGGATACCAAGGACAACAATGGCAGGTCACGTCGCAACAAGCACAAGCGTCGCATTAACAGCAACAATACTGAGGATATAGCAGTCAATGCCGGATTCAGAGGCTCTAAACCCGGTCAGCGGAAGAAGCCATTCAAAAGAAACCCTCCGGGCCCATCCAGTTTAGACCGGATACTCAATCGCTCGTGCCAGATACATGGCACCCCCGAACAACCAGCCAGCCACACCAATAGGGATTTTTGGGTGTTCAAGCAGGCAGGCAAGTTAAGTGCCAAAACCAGAGACAAGGGGCTGCATAGCGATGACGAGGAGGAGCCCCAGCCGCCGAACAACAGAGAACAGAAGGGCTTCCCCCCGCAAGTGCGGACGGTGAACATGATATACGCAACCCATATCCCTAAAAGGGAGCGGAAGCATGCTCTCAAGGACGTCTATGCATTGGAGCCAGTCGCCCCAAAGTTCAACCCATGGTCCCCCTGCCCGATCACTTTTGATCGAAGGGACCACCCCACTAGCATCTGTCACGGCGGATTTTCCGCATTGGTCCTAGACCCAATCATTGACGGACTTCACCTCACTAGAGTCCTCATGGACGGCGGCAGCAGCCTGAACCTGCTTTATCGGGATACAGTGCAAAAAATGGGCATAGATCCGTCAAGGATTAAACCCACAAAGACAACCTTTAAAGGCGTCATACCAGGTGTAGAAGCCAGCTGTACAGGCTGGGTTACACTCGAAGTGGTCTTCGGATCCCCGGATAATTTCCAAAGTGAAGAGTTAATCTTCGACATAGTCCCATTCCGTAGTGGCTATCACGCCCTGCTCGGACGAACCGCATTTGCAAAATTCAATGCGGTGCTGCACTATGCATATGCTAGGCCCTCGCGGAGTCATCACGGTCAATGGAAACACCGAAAGCTCTCTCCGAAAGGAGGAGCACACGGAGGCCCTGGCGGCGGAAGTACAGAGTAGCCTCTCAAGGAAATTCTCCAATCTGGGTGTTAAACGTCCGGACAATGTCAAGCGCGCCCGAAGTAACCTGCAACAACACCGGCTGGCATGTTCCGAGCAAGCATAGCAGTGCGGCCCCAACCCCAGCCCTCGCCAGATGGCGATATTGGTACCACGTGTACATAATTACGCTTTGGAAATACCATGGGCATAAGGGGAGGGGCATAACCACGGCACGCCCAGAATGTGGCTCAACCGCACCTAGGGGCTCCCTATTCTGTCGTTTCTTTTTTTATATACTTTCAGGATCCAACTATTCGGAAGGCCTGTCCGGCAATACACTCACCGAACACACGATGCAACAGCCAGGGAGAGAACAAGCCGCGTCAAATGTCCAGGTGGTCTCTGTACCGAGCTTAATACATGTTTTACTTAAAGTCCCGCAGCTTGCCCCTGGAGGGGGATATGTCAAATAATCCCATCTCTTTTTATCGCACTATTTGTATCGTTCTGCTTTCACAGCAGCCCTTTTTAATAAACAATACATAGCTCTTATCTATTATTGTATTCATCTATTTTTTATACAAATATGTTCAGTCATGACATTATGCAACCGTACACTTTGGTACGGCCAATACACCAGGGGCTTAAGCACCCCATAACATGGTGTGAGAAGACCGAACACTCTCACGAGTGCGGCACCCCGAAATTATAGCACTATATGCATCGGCTCCGAATCATGTCTTGGGTCAATAGTTGGGTTTGCCCGGCTCCCATGTTTTGGTACCTTACGTTCTGCAATGTTGGCTAAGGTAGCGCTGGGAGAACTACTGCGATTGTGTCCCAGTTGAGCTGGGTTAACACCTCAGTAGAGAAACCTAAAACTGACCGTCATGATAGTGCGAGAGACCGGTCACTGTTCGCAAGGTTTTTCGAGTCCTTAAAGACTTATGCCGCTTAGAGCGAGGAGCCGGACTTATCCGGCCTAGGCGTGGATAGCGCCCCGAACTCGGTCTTCCGAATACTAGGGGCTTCGCCGAAATTTAAAATTATAGAATTCTATGGCTAAGTGAGAGTGATAAAGCATTATAAGTCTGACGGCCTGGTTCGTTGTGCTGAGCGCCTCCCTAGATGGAACCAAGAATGGGAACAAGAGCGCTCAGGTTTATCCCGAACACCCCAGCACTCGTGGCATGGGGGTAGAAGCCGATGACTTGCATCTCTCAGATTTGATAAACGGCCGCACAGAAGGTAATATTTTAAATTAACAAGCATTGCTTAACGCATATGAACAAAGTTTTCGGCGTACAGGATAACAGATGCGAGTCTACTCAAAAATTACATCTTTGGAGCATTCGCCCGCTATAAGGCGGGCACCTTTCAGGACGCCCTTATAATACATCTCGGGCGTACGATACTCCTTGCCCGGCGGTGGCGCGTCTGTCAAAAGCTTCTCAGCGTCCAGCTTGCCCAGTGCACTTTAGCACGGGCAAGGGCCCGACGAGCACCTTAGATACAGACGGAGCGCTTGATGACCTCAATCCATGGACACGCGTCCACCAACCGCCGCACCAGACCGAAGTAGCTCCCACGCATGGCTTCTCTAGGCCATAGCCGAACTATGAGGCCCTTCATGGCCTCTTCGACCACCTTGTGGAGTTCGACCAGCTGCTTCAGCTGGTCGCTCAGGGGCACCGGATGTCCGGCCTCAGCATATTGAGACCAGAACACCTTTTTCGTCGAGTTCCCCTCCTCGGCTCGATAGAACGCGGCAGCATCAGGCACACTACTGGGCAGATCGGCGAACACTCCTGGAGAGCTTCAGATTCGGGTAAGTAACAGATAATTTACTTTTATATTCTTGCTTTGCATAAAGAATGCCTTACCCGCCGCTATCTTCTTCATCGCCTCGATCTCCTGGAGGGCCTTCTGGGCTTCGGCCTAAGCGGTTTTGGCTCTCTCAAGAGCCAAGGCAAGCTTGGACTCTCGAGTCTTCGAGTCACGCTCCAAACTCTCGTGTTTTTCCACGAGAGCATGGAGCTCTTGCCGCACCTCCGCCACCCGCGCCTCCTGCTTCTCTCGCTCGGTGCGCTCCAAGGCCGCACTGTTTTCGGCCTTGGACACCGCTTCCTTCAGGGTCACCACCTCGGCCGTGGCCCCTGCAACATTTACGTTGGTCGTGTCATTATTTGCAACCAAGTATTTCTATATACATTTACATGCGGTATTACATACCCTCCTTGTCCTCGAGCTGCTTCTTGGCACGGCCGAGCTCGTTCTCGGACTGCTCGAGGCTCTCCTTCAATGCATTGACCTCCGCAGTCAGTGTGGCAGAGGTCAGCAGTGCAGCCTGCATTCCCATATTGACATATTTATGTTAGACTCCTGCGTATATCTTTTTAGATCCTCAGCTCGGCTTTTCTTTCCGAACACCAAACTGAGCATCAGGGGCTACTGTCTATGTGGTAACATTTTTATATGTTTTGAATACATACCTCAAAGCCTGTTAACAAACTCGTACAGGCTTCCGTCAGCCCGCTCTTGGCGGACTGAACTTTCTGAATCACCGCACTCATAACAGTGCGGTGTTCCTCGTTGATGGAAGCGCCATTCAGCACCTCCAGCAAATCGTCCGGTGCCTCCGGCTGGACGGAGGCTGCCGGCGTAGTAGGCGTGCCCTTCTTGTGAAGGCGCTGCCTACCGGTCTCTGGAACCGTTGATGGTTCCGGAGTAGTGTCTGACCCAGAGCCGGACTTGGATCCCTCCGAGTCTTTACCCCCTTTGGGCCTGGAGTCCGGGAGGTCGCCTTGCGGCGCCTCCAGGACCACCTCCTCCTGGTTTAGTCCCTTTCGGGACTCCACCTCGGCGTCGTCCGTAGGGAGAGGGAAGGAGGCCGTCGGAAGTGAAGCACTATTCACATCCGACGAATCCAAGGAGCCGCTCGTCGAATCGCCGAGCTGAGCCTTGGGCGGACTGCATGATCAAATTCGGCGTCAAAAAATACCAAATAATAGAGGAGCGCCATAAGTTATTTGGATATCCGGATGCTTACGATTTTGCCAGGGGCTTGACCCTGGATGGCCATTCCTCCCCGCCGTCTTCGGCATCGGAGGTGTAGTCCGGCAGGAGGGTTCTCCCCTTCTTGGACCCTCCGGCCTCCCTAGTTGGGGCAGCCTTCCTTTTCTTTCCTCCCCCCGTTGGAGGGGGAGAGGCTTCTTCTTCTTCCTCCTCCTCGTCCTCAGAGGCGGAGCGTGCTTCGGGGTTTTCAGGCGATGAATCCGACACCACCAGGCGCCGAGAACTCTTTCGAGTCCCCGTGGCCTTCTTCTTGGCCTTCTTCTCCGGCACCACATGAGGTGCCGGAACCAGCAGCTTCGTCAAGCGAGCGTGCGCTGGGTCTTCAGGCAAAGGAGCCGGACAGTTGATCTGTCCGGCCTTCTTCTGCTAGTCCTGTTAAAGGGATGGGGGTTTAGATCCCGCATAGAATTAAATTATGGAAAACAAATACCCCGTAATGTGAGAATTAAGCTCACCGCGCTGGCTTGGCGCTTGGCGCAGAATCCACGATCCTCGGTGATGGGAGGGGAGACCTCGGAGCTCTTGAATAGCACCTTCCAGGCATCCTCGTGCTTTGTGTCGAAGAGCTGGGACAGAGTCTAGTGCTGGGCCGGGTCGAACTCCCACAACTTGAAAGCCCGTCGTTGACACGGGAGAATCCGGCGGAAGAGCATGACCTGGACTACGGTGACAAGTTTAACCTTCCTGCCGATCAGGTCTTTGATGCAGGTTTGAAGTCCGGTCACTTCTGCCGAATTACCCCACAACAGGCCCATATCTTTCCAAGATGTGAGTCGTGTGGGGATGCCAGATCGGAATTCGGGGGCCGCTGCCCATTCAGGGTCATGCGGCTCGGTGATATAGAACCACCCCGATTGCCACCCTTTGATGGTCTCTACGAAGGCGCCCTCTAGCCATGTAATGTTCGCTATTTTGCCCACCATGGCGCCTCCGCACTCTGCTTAGCGGCCGCCCACGACCTTCGGCTTGACGCTGAAGATCTTTAGCCATAGGCCAAAGTGAGGCTGGATGCGGAGGAAGGCCTCGCACACGGCGATGAATGCCGAGATATTGAGGATGGAGTTCGGGGCCAGATCATGGAAATCTAGGCCGTAGTAGAACATGAGCCCTCGGACAAACGGGTGGAGAGGAAAGCCTAGTCCGCGGAGGAAATGGGGGAGAAATACAACCCTCTAATGGGGCCTAGGGGTGGGGATGAGTTGCCCCTCATCTGGAAGCTGGTGCGTGATGTCGTCAGATAAGTATCCGGCCTTCCTCAACTTTTTGATTTGCCCCTCCGTGACGGAGGAGGCCATCCATCTACCTCCCGCTTCGGACATGATTGGAGAAGGTTGAGGTGGGAAGTGCGGACTTGGACGTTGGAGCTCGAGTGCGCAGGGACGGATAAGCAAAGGAGGAAGAAGGCGTAAATGGAAAGGGTAGATCCTTATCCCCTTATATGGGCGGCCAAAACTACCAGCTCCCACCAGCCTAATAAAACTCGCTTATCTCCCAAGCGCCGTGGTTAATGGCGCGGTTGGGTTACCCACGCCCGTTTTGATGAGAATCCCGGAATAAGGGGACACGATCTCTGCTTTGACAAGACGTGCCAAGGAAACCGCCTCGCTAAACACGCTGAGGTGGAACAGTAAAATGATTCGAATAAAGGCTTGGCCGTGGTGTGATGTCACGCTGCGGAATACGTCAGCAGATTAGATTGGTACAGATATTATTCTCTCTACGGTGGTATGTGGAACTT
Source organism: Triticum aestivum (assembly GCF_018294505.1). NCBI lineage: Eukaryota > Viridiplantae > Streptophyta > Magnoliopsida > Poales > Poaceae > Triticum > Triticum aestivum. The sequence goes on along the minus strand of NC_057807.1, from coordinate 483,876,938 downwards.
ATTTTGCAGAGCCGGACACTATCCTTGTGTTCAACATCTTCTATGAAGTATTCGGAGGAGGAACCCGCCTTGCAATGCCGAAGACAATTTGCGCGCTGGACTCGTCGTCATTGAAGCATGGTTCAGGGGCTACTGAGGGAGTCCTCGATTAGGGGGTGTCCGGATGGCCGGACTCCCGGACTATGAAGATACGAGATTGAAGACTTCGTCCTGTGTCCGAATGGGACTTTCCTTGGCGTGGAAGGCAAGCTTGGCGATACGATATGAAGATCTCCTCCCATTGTAACCGACTCTGTGTAACCGCAGCCCTCTCCGGTGTCTACATAAACCGGAGAGTTTTAGTCCGTAGGACGAACAACAAACATACCATAGGCTAGCTTCTAGGGTTTAGCCTCTCTAATCTCGTGGTAGATCAACTCTTGTACTACCCGTATCATCAATATTAATCAAGCAGGAGTAGGGTTTTATCTCCATCGAGAGGGCCTGAACCTAGGTAAAAACATCGTGTCCCTTGTCTCCTATTACCATCCGCCTAGACGCACAGTTCGGGACCCCCTACCCGAGATCCGCCGGTTTTGACACCGACACCTCCCAACGTATTCACCTTTAGGTGATCTCAACAATAATAGTTCGCTAACTTACATCCAATTGGATATATATATATATATATCAAAATCTTTCAAACACAGGAGCTTGCCAAAGGATAAAATGAAAAAGGGAAAGCTGAAGATCACCTTGACTCAAGCATAAAGTAAAAACATAAAGTAAATGATAGGCCCTTCATAGAGGGAAGCAGAGGTTGTCATGTGATTTAGGGTTGGATGCATAAAATATTAATGCAAAAGAACGTCACTTTATATTGCCACTTGTATGTGGACCTTTATTATGCAGTCCGTCGCTTTTATTGCTTCCACAACAAGATCGTATAAAGCTTATTTTCTCTGCACTAATAAGTCATACATATTTATAGCAATTTTTATTGCCTGCAACATGACAACTTACTTGAAGGATCTTACTCAATCCATAGGTAGGTACGGTGGACTCTCATGGCAAAACTGGGTTGAAGGATATTTGGAAGCACAAGTAGTATCTCTACTTGGTGCAAGGAATTTGGCTAGCATGAGGGCGAAAGGCAAGCTCAACATGTTTGGAAGGTCAGTGACAATATACCACTACAAGAAATATGTCAACTAGTGACCTTCTGTCAGTGACCCTGGAAGAATTGGTCATAGATCTATGACCATTTCAGACCAATTGGTCAAAAGCTGTTCGGGAGGCTCCAAACCCTAAACTATAACAACCATTTTGGTCAAAAAGGTCGTAATTTCCTTACATGAAATGGTCATAAAGCAGATAGCACTGGTCCGCTACCTTATTTCTAGCTGATCATGACCAATATAGATGGTCATAACCTTGTAAATTGTGGTGGGTTGCTATGACTAGGTGCCACCTCATCAGTTTTGCCTATGTGTCATGTCCATGTGGAAGTTTTTACCCTAGGTTGTGAAGAAACCTATATTTCTGTCATTCCCAAAATTCCCAAAAAAATCTCATAAATTCTTTGGGTCATATCTTCGTCAAATATGTAAAAAACCTTCCTTGCCTAGTTCAAAAATAATTCAAAAATATTCATTTTCCTATTCTGTTCAGAAAAACCCTTTGTGAAGGAAGTACCACTTTGGCATGTCCAAATGGTATCCATTTTCTACAGTGCTTTCCTATGCCCAAATAACCACCCTCCACCAAATGCCAGCTCAATCCATTCATTATTTTGAGCCCAGCTTCAACATTCGTATTTATGTCCAGCGTGGCACTTTGCAAAGCAAGTACCACCTAGGCTCCTCCTTTTGAGCTGAAAATTTGTGAAGACGGTCTTCTTAGTAACTGATCATCCTCAGCCAAAACTCACGCCCATTAGCCATGTGCATTTTTCGTACCGCTAATCAAACACTTGGCTGCTTATTCATGTTTGAGCATCGATCGGTCTCCTCGTGAGAATCTTATGTTGTGATTTTCTTCCTAGCACCTACCTGGGGAGTGCCCAGCCCACTAGACATGCCTAAGCCGCCCAGAACACATGGCAACGCCACGGTCACGCGGTGACCACACGGCGGGCATGCGAGTTTATGCGCTCTAGAGTTGGGGCCCTCGGCCACCATCCAAACCTCGACGTATCACCACCAAACCATGTATTTATGATTAAATAGGTACTTCTGTAACTAGAAATGATTTTTGGAAAAAATAAATAGCAAACTATGAGGCAGCTGCAGTTCAAATTTGACCCGCTTCATGTTGAATCGGCGGGAATTTGTCTTTTTCACTAGAGGTGGATCAAAACATTTTACACCTAACCATTTTGTCAATTGTGCATTAAACATGGCCTAGTATTTTATAAAATTGATTTGGTCCATTTTTGCAACAATTATTTGGTAGTTCCTTCACAAACAAAACCTCATTTCGGGCACTTGAAAAATGGAAAATGAATTTTCCGTGCAAATAAAATGAAAACTCCCTTAGGCAACATTGTTTGGAATTCCAAGATGCACCCTTGTGCACAATATGAGATCATTTGAACAAACTATGCCATGAATGTGGCCATAAGATTGATCATTTGGCTTGAAACCCATGAATCTTCACGCATGATAGCTCATTTTTCAGAACACCTTTTTAAAATAATTTCCGTATTACAAGTTTATTATTTTTCCTCAAAACTTGGTCACATACAATGACACAATGCGAAGGTTTTCCACTTTTTTGATTTGTTTTGAATTTTTTATGCCCGTTTGAAAATGCGGTCAAAACGGCGGGCTTGACCGTTCCTAGATAGTGGTTGAATCTTGGAAAACTTTTGGTGTTTCTATGATAAAATAGATACTTATGTACCTATAAATGATTTTTGGAAAAAATAAAGAGCAAACTATGAGGCAGCTGCAGTTCAAATTTGACCCGCTTCCTACTTAATCAGTGGGAATTTGTCTTTTTCACCAGAGGTGGATCAAAACTTTTTACACCTAACCATTTTGTCAATTGTGAATTAAACATAGCCTAGTATTTTATAAAATTGATTTGGTCCATTTTTGCAACAATTATTTGGTAGTTCCTTCACAAAAAAACCTCATTTCGTGCACTTGAAAAATGGAAAATGAATTTTTCATGCAAATAAAATGAAAACTCCCTTAGGCAACATTGTTTGGAATTCCAAGATGCACCCTTGTGCACAATATGAGATCATTTGAACAAACTATGCCATGAATGTGGCCATAAGATTGATCATTTGGCTTGAAAGCCATGAATCTTCACGCATGATAGCTCATTTTTTACGACACTTTTTTAAAATAATTTCCATATTACAAGTTTATTATTTTTCCTCAAAACTTGGTCACATATAATGACACAGTGCGAAGGTTTTCCAATTTTTTTACTTTTTTTAAAAAAATTATGCTCGTTTCAAAATACGGTCAAAACGGCGGGCTTGACCGTTCCTAGCTAGTGGTTGAATCTTGGAAAACTTTTGGTGTTTCTATGATAAAACAGATACTTATGTACATATGAATGATTTTTGGAAAAAATAAAGAGCAAACTACGAGGCAGCTGCAGTTCAAATTTGACACGCTTCCTCCTAAATCGGCGGGAATTTGTCTTTTTCACCAAAGGTGGATCAAAACTTTTTTACACCCAACCATTTTGTCAATTGTGCATTAAACATGGCCTAGTATTTTATAAAATTGATTTGGTCCATTTTTGCAATAATTATTTGGTAGTTCCTTCACAAAAAAACCTCATTTCGGGCACTCGAAAAATGGAAAATGAATTTTCCATGCAAAGAAAATGAAAACTCCCTTAGGCAACATTGTTTGGAATTCCAAGATGCACCATTGTGCACAATATGAGATCATTTGAACAAACTATGCCATGAATGTGGCCATAAGATTGATCATTTGGCTTGAAAGCCATGAATCTTCATGCATGGTAGCTCATTTCTGAGAACACTTTTTAAAAATAATTGTCGTATTACAAGTTTATTATTTTTCCTGGAAACTTGGTCACATATGACGGCACAATGCGAAGTTTTTCCAATTTTTTAATTTTTTTTGAATTTTTTATGCCCGTTTCAAAATGCGGTCAAAACGGCGGGCATGACCGTTCCTAGATAGTGATTGAATCTTGGAATTTATTTTGTGTTTCTCTTATTAAATAGATAGTTATGTATCTAGAAATGATTTTTGGAAAAAATAAAGAGCAAACTATGAGGCAGGTGCAGTTCAAATTTGACCCACTTCCTACTGAATCGGCGGAAATTTGCCTTTTTCACCAGAGGTGGATCAAGGCTTTTAACACCCAACAATTGTGTAAGTTGTGCATTAAACATGGCCTAGTATTTTATAAAATTGATTTGGTCTAGTTTTACAACATTTATTTGGTAGTTCCTTCACTAAAAAACCTCATTTCGTGCACTTGAAAAATGGAAAATGAATTTTCCGTGCAAATAAAATGAAAACTTCCTTAGGCAACATTGTTTGGAATTCCAAGATGCAACCTTGTGCACAATATGAGATCATTATAACAAACTATGCCATGAATGTGGCCATAAGATTGATCATTTGGCTTGAAAGCCATGAATCTTCACGCATGATAGCTCATTTTTTAGGACACTTTTTTAAAATAATTTCTGTATTACAAGTTTATTATTTTTCCTCAAAACTTGGTCACATATAATGACACAATGTGAAGGTTTTCCAATTTTTTTATTTTTTTTAAAAAATTATGCTCGTTTCAAAATGCGGTCAAAACGGCGGGCTTGACCGTTCCTAGCTAGTGGTTGAATCTTGGAAAACTTTTGGTGTTTCTATGATAAAACAGATACTTATGTACCTATAAATGATTTTTGGAAAAATAAAGAGCAAACTATGAGGCAGCTGCAGTTCAAATTTGACCCGCTTCCTCCCGAATCGGCGGGAATTTGTCTTTTTCACCACAGGTGGATCAAAACTTTTTTACACCCAACCATTTTGTCAATTGTGCATTAAACATGGCCTAGTATTTTATAAAATTGATTTGGTCCATTTTTGTAATAATTATTTGGTAGTTCATTCACAAAAAAACCTCATTTCGGGCACTCGAAAAATGGAAAATGAATTTTCCATGCAAAGAAAATGAAAACTTCCTTAGGCAACATTGTTTGGAATTCCAAGATGCACCATTGTGCACAATATGAGATCATTTGAACAAACTATGCCATGAATGTGGCCATAAGATTGATCATTTGGCTTGAAAGCCATGAATCTTCGTGCATGGTAGCTCATTTCTGATAACACTTTTTTAAAATAATTGCCGTATTACAAGTTTATTATTTTTCCTAGAAACTTGGTCACATATGACGGCACAATGCGAAGTTTTTCCAATTTTTTGATTTTTTTTTGAATTTTTTATGCCCGTTTCAAAATGCGGTCAAAACGGCGGGCATGACCATTCCTAGATAGTGGTTGAATCTTGGAATTTTTTTTGTGTTTCTCTGATTAAATAGATAGTTATGTATCTAGAAATGATTTTTGGAAAAAATGAAGAGCAAACTATGAGGCAGGTGCAGTTCAAATTTGACCCACTTCCCACTGAATCGGTGGAAATTTTCCTTTTTCACCAGAGGTGGATCAAGGCTTTTGACACCCAACCATTGTATCAATTGTGCATTAAACATGGACTACTATTTTATAAAATTTATTTGGTCCAATTTTACAACATTTATTTGGTAGTTCCTTCACAAAAAAACCTCATTTCGGGCACTCGGAAAATGATTAAAAATAGCTAGAAAGATCGGAAATGCATACAAATTGGTCCTTATCCATAAAATGTGGTCTAACTCTAGTGAAAATTTGGGTGATGCCCTTTTGCAATATGTTTTTATAGCTACTTCACAAAATCAATGTATTTTTAGTACTTTGAAACTACTTAAATCACTGGTTTTTCCAAACCAATCAAAACTCTTCCCACGGATCGATGACATGGCGCCCATCCATCCATCCATCCCACATCCATCCATCCATCCATCCATCTATCTACAGAAAAAAGAAAAAAACTGAAAAGGAGATGCCACCCGCAGCCCAAACCCTAACTCAGATCCCCCATCTCCTCACCGCCGCCACCCCGTCCCGATCCAGTCCTCCGCCTCATCCCCCTCCTCTCCCCGATCCCATCCCTCCCCTCATCTCCCACATCGCCGCCGCCACCCATCCAAACCTTGCCGGCCGGTGGCCTCTCCCTCTCCTCCCACCTTAGGCAGAGCCACCACCCATCCATATCTCTCTCCTCCCACCTCAGGCGACCCCTCTTTTGCTCGTCTCTCCCTCTCCCATGCACCACTCCTCTCTGCCACAACCACCTAGGGATCCCGCTTGATTCCGGCATCCTCCGGCGTCGCCAAGCCTACCCACAGCTTCCTCTCACTGCGCTCTTTCTTCACCACTGCGTCGATTTGCTTTACCCCGCCTCATGTGGTCGCCCGCATCACTTCCTCCCTCTAGGGTTTTAGTGGTGGGGGTGGACCTCTTCGTTGCGCACGGCTGAGATGAACGTCCTCGGCGGTGGTGGCGGCGCGTGTGAGATCGTCCTCCATGACAAGGCCGCCGCCGGATCAGCTCCTCTCCGCTGGTGGATCCTCGCCTCTCCGACAAGGCCGCCACCGGATCCCCTCCTCTCCGACGGCAACACCTCTGGATCCACTCGTCCTCGACAATGATGGCACCGAGGATCACCAGGAGCTTCGGATCCGGTAACTTATTATCTCCATCTCTCCCTCCCGCGGTACCTACTCCAGTTGCAGCTCTACCCTCTCCACACCTAGGTTACTGATTGCTTTCTCTTGCTAGGTTTTCTTTCACCTAGGCTTCGCTGGTGAACAGATGATCACGGTGTCAGTGGCTCAACGTCTCCCTAGCAAAGGTGATGTCTGATTTCGAAAGACAACAGGTTGCTTTGTAGTGTATCTTGTCTTGCCGTTCTCAAGGTAGGATCGTGAATTGGAAGCCTGCAATTCCAAGCTCGAACTCCTATGGCAACTGGGTCACTACCAACAGATTACTACTAATTCTGTAAGTGTTGTGTGGCTTGCCCCTTTTTGGAGCGGTTAATTTCTTAGTCAGTCTAGTCTGCCTGTATTGGATTTGGTTGCCTGGTTGTGTAAAAAAGTTAGTGTGGGTCATTGAAGGAGTGACTGATCAGTTCTGGTTGTGTCAAAATTTTACTATGTATCATGCTTATTGTTTACTACATTGAGGCATGTGGGCACCAGAATTTGGGCATGTATGTATAAGTTTTAGTCTCTTGAATGAATAATAATTCTTTAGGTGTAATGTGGCTGGTGTTACTACATACATTGTTGAACTAGTTGTAGTAGGATAATGAATAATATTTCTTCATTAACTATGCCAACCTGCATCTTGTTGTACTAGTTATAGTAGGATAATGCAGCTTGTTGTACTAATGATGCTGCTATGCCTTTCACATTCATTCATTTACTCTGGTTTTTCTAGGAGTCGGTCATCATTCATTTGATGCGGTGGGCCATGGACGTGATGGCCGCTTCATCCGCTGCCCCGGCGCCATGGAGTGGCTAGAGCTGGCTGTGGACGACGACGCCCAGCGACAAGGGATGGCCTGGCTTGCCACCCCGAAGCACTAACAAGGCGGCTGAGGAATCAGGAGGGGTACTCATACCGTCGCCCCTCATGTGGACGCGCCAGACCTCAAGGCCAGGCCAGGCCTACTGCTGCTGGTGGGTAGAGTCCGGCCATGCTACTGCTAGGTATGATTCCCACCTCCTCTGAACCCCCTTGTACTGCAGGCCTTCATGTGCATGTGTGGAGTCCTATTTTTATGTTGAGGAATGCGTGCTACTCTTACCAGGGAAAACACACGCGCCTTCATGTCTTATTTGCGATATATAAATCATCTGGAACAAATCATTTTTGTGAATTTGGTCGAGTTCCTCGTATACTGTATATTTTGACAGCATATGTCCTCACAAAAGAGAAAGGAAAAAACATAGTGCATATGTCTCTGCATTTCAGTTCCATACTTTTGAGCTCAGCAAGCTAAACTTGTTTCAAACATTTAGATGGCTCACATCAGATAACGAGTAACTTGAGCATTACATGCATAAGCTGCTGGAGGAATGTCTTCAGCTAACCACAGAGAACTGGTGTTGTGCACAACTTCCTTTGTAGAAAAGATCAGTAGTTGTGTAGACTTGTGCAAAGCCTAAATTTTTGTACAAAGGTGGCCAGTGTGGTGTCGCGACATGATCATTGACAAAATTAATTATTATTTTGTTATTCTGCTTTATGATTTACTCAATCACTATTGTTTCATGATGATTATGCAGTAATGCTCCTCTTCTTCCTCGACCACCTGAACCACCATGCCGGCGGGCTCCTGAAGCATCAACTTCAATAATGGTGACCATCCATTCCTCAATTCCTTGCTTGCAGCTAGCATTTTAGTTCTCCTAGAGCTAGCTAGTTTAGTCTGCTACGGTTTGGGGGTGCTTTGGGTTTCAATTCACTGCAGCAGAAGCACCATTCTTTTGCCTTTTTCAGTTAGATGCCTTTGGATTGTTTGGCATCAGAACCTATTCAAGGAGATTTGCTTTTGGTAGATGCAGAGTAGATTAAGTATTCCATAAAATTCACCACATGAGTATACTACTTAATAACCAATTTTTGCGGTCAAATTCAGCCCTGATGCAAATGGACGTCATGATTATGTTATGCTCCGAGGTCGGTGGTCGAATTGAGGTGCCTCTGGACTGTAGTGTATTATGTTGCCAGGAGTAGTAAAACTTAGTGTTGTATTGAGGATTGAGGGTGGCCGGGCTTATAAGTTAATCATTAGCATGAATGCTTTGTTTTTTTTATCCTCATAAGTTAATGCTTCGCTTGTCCAGGTGTGTGATAATGCCATGTGTCTTGTGCAATCAGATTACATTTCTGTTTGTTATGGTAATATAAAAAATATTCATGCTGTCAAAATTTTAATAGTGTGTGTCTTTCATTTCTTTACTTTGATCGTTTCCCTTGTATTCAATATGCTTCTAGTGGCTGATCCTTCCATTTTTGTTGTGGCATCTTTATTTTCACGAGTGTGTTGTGTGTTCTGGAAGATGGAAGAGGAAGAAAACCTATTTTTGTTGAACTAAATTGTCTGTATTGTGTTTTGTTGTACGTATCATTTGATAGTTTTGTATAGGAACAAGTGATACTATTTTGTAGGGCTTTATGGCCTGTGATGTAAACATATTTAGTGCTGAAATATGGAATTATTTGCAAAATTTGTCAAAAAGGTGGATCATATGTATGAATATGTGAATGGGTTGAAAAGAGTACTGGACCAACTCCATGGTTGAATTAATATTTGAATGTATAAAAATGCCGAATGTAAACCAGAAATGGACTGCACAAAATTGTACATATATTCTTGAAAGGTCAAACGTGCATAAAAATTGATGGGCTGACCAGTTGGGCTTGGCCCATGTAGCAGACCAAAATTAACAGAAATAAGTATACCAAATGGGTTGAATTAATGGGCTCGGCCCATATAAACACCGAATTGGACCGGGCTGATTCTTGTGCCACATCAGATTGCCACGTCGGATGCCTACGTGGCCTGGGGAGGCTGCTAGTGACCAAAACAAAATAGTAGGCATATTTTGGTCGTAAACGTCTACAACCTTCTCACAGAGAAGGTTGTTAATTTCAGTTTACGACCGCTAGCTTTTGACCATCTGTTTTTGGTCACAAAAAGGTCACAAATGGAAAATAAGGACCATTCAGTGACCAATAGTCAAGGTCACAAGTTGACATATTTCTTGTAGTGTAGTTTAACTAAGATGTGAGAAAACATAAACCATTACATTGTCTTCCTTGTCCAACATCAACTCTTTTAGCATATCATACTTAATGAGTGCTTCACAGTCATAAAAGATGTCCAAGATAATATATTTGTATGTGAAAACCTCTCTTTCCTTATTACTCCGATTAATTGCAACGATGACTAAAACTACGTTTGTCAACTCTCAACAACTTTTATGCCTCATACTTTCTATGTGTGAAGTTATTACTATCCATAAGATAATATGAACTCTTTTATTCTTTCTACTTTCTCAAGATCATAGCAAGATAGCAAAGCCCTTGACTCAAAACTAATCTTTATTATAGATAGCTCATGAACTCGATTACATAAAGAGGTCAAAAAGCAAAACTCAAAACTACTTGATACTCAAACTTCAATCTACTAGATCAAGATACTACTAAAAAGGATCGAACTAAATAAAATGGTAAAGATAGGAGTGTGATGGTGATACGATACCGGGGCACCTCCCCCAAGCTTGGCAGTTGCCAAGGGGAGTGACCATACCCATGTAATTATGTCCTCGGAGGTGTTGAAGTAGGAGTTGTTGATGATGTAGGCTTGTCGTCCATCTTCCAAGGCATAGGCTCACCATCATAGAAGGATGATCGAGTCTCCGAGATCCTTAAATCTGCAGCCAAACTCATCCTCTTGAATCTATATTCATACTCACAGTTCTGGTTTTGCAGGTCATAGATCTGGGCTTGGAGGTGCTCGATTTTCTCTTGAAGCTTGAAGATGGTCTCCCTAATGACTTTGGCATCTAACTTGTGGTTGTTGGTGAACTCCGTGATCATCATCTAGTTGGCGTTGAGTCCATGCTCCACCATCCCTTGGCACTTGAAAACATGCTGCTCCACAGCTTCGAGCTTTGTCTCCACGCTCCCAGTACGCATTGGTCCCTCCACATCGCGGATGTGCAGCACCCCCTCACACATCTCAATGGTTTGAGGGTGTTGCAGCACCTCCGTGAGATAGGGGTTGATAACCCTCTCGAAAAACTTGTCCTTGGGAGCACTCGGAGACGTCATGATGCTCTAGATCTGAAACAAAAACAGCTTGAAATGAAAATAGAGGATTTGCGTGATACGATGGTCAAAACCTTCGGGAGTTTATATAATGAATTTTTACCGACCAAAATATGTAACGTGCAAGAAAACAGAGTCCGGGAGGCACACGAGGTGCCCACGAGACAGGGGGCGCGCCCAAGAAGGGTGGGCGCGCCCTCCACCCTCATGGAGGCCTCGTGTCCTTCCCGGATTAATTATTTCTTCCTAAAATTCTTAAATATTCCAAAACTGATAAAAATTGCCATTAGAATTGTTTTGGAGTAGGTTTACTTACCGTACCACATACCTATTCCTTTTCGGAGTCTGGAACATTCTGGAAAGTGTCCCTTATGTATTCCTTGGGGTTACGGTCTCAACAATATTAGTTTCAATATTGATAAGGTTACCTGAGATGTAATGTTTAATTCTTTGACCGTTCACCACCCTCGGACTTGTGCCTTCGAAGTTATTGATTTTTATGGCACCAGAACGATAGACCTCCTTGATAATGTAAGGACCTTCCAATTTAGAGAGAAGTTTTCCTGCAAAAAATCTTAAACGAGAGTTGAATAATAACACATAATCACCTATGTTAAAATCACGCTTTTGTATCCTTTTGTCATGCCAGCGTTTGACTTTTTCTTTGAATAGCTTGGCTTTCTCATAGGCTTGGGTTCTCCATTCATCGAGTGAGCTAATATCAAATAACCTCTTCTCACCAGCAAGTTTGAAGTCATAGTTGAGCTCTTTAATAGCCCAATATGCTTTATGTTCAAGTTCTAGAGGTAAGTGACATGCTTTTCCATAAACCATCTTATACGGAGACATACCCATAGGATTTTTGTATGCAGTTCTATAGGCCCATAATTCATCATCAAGTTTATTGGACCAATTCTTTCTGGATCTATTCACAGTCTTTTGCAAAATTAATTTGAGCTCTCTATTGCTCAACTCTACTTGACCACTAGACTGCGGGTGATAGGGAGATGCGATTCTATGATTAACATCATACTTAGCAAGCATCTTATGGAAAGCACCATGAATAAAATGTGAACCACCATCAGTCATAAGATATCTAGGGACTCCAAACCTCGGAAAAATAACTTCTTTAAGCATTTTAATAGAAGTGTTATGATCAGCACTACTAGTTGGAATAGCTTCTACCCACTTAGTAACGTAATCAACAGTAACTAAAATATGTGTATAACCATTAGAGGCAGGAAAAGGTCCCATATAATCAAAGCCCTAAACATCAAATGGTTCAATAACAAGAGAATAATTCATAGGTATTTCTTGATGTCTACTAATATTACCAATTCTTTGACATTCATCACAAGATAAGACAAACTAACGAGCATCTTTGAAGAGAGTAGGCCAATAAAAACCAGATTGCAGTACCTTATGTGCAGTTCTATCTCCAGCGTGGTGTCCTCCATAGGATTCAGAGTGACACTTGCGTAGGATATGTTCCTGTTCATGCTCAGGTACACAACGTCTAATAACACCATCTACTCCTTCTTTATAAAGATGTGGGTCATCCCAGAAGTAATGTCTTAAATCATAAAAGAACTTTTTCTTTTGCTGGTATGTGAAACTAGGAGGTATAAATTTAGCAACAATGTAATTAGCATAATCAGCATACCAAGGAGCAGTACGAGAAGCATTAATGACCGCTAATTGTTCATTAGGAAAGCTATCATCAATAGGCAGTGGGTCATCAAGAACATTCTCTAACCTAGACAAGTTGTCTGCAACGGGGTTCTCAGCTCCCTTTCTATCAACAATATGCAAATCAAATTCTTGGAGCAAGAGATCCCATCTAATGAGTCTAGGCTTAGCATCTTTCTTTTCCATAAGATATTTAATAGCAGCACGGTCAGTGTGAATAGTAACTTTGGAATTAACAATATAAGGTCTAAACTTATCACAAGCAAACACAACTGCTAAGAACTCTTTTTCAGTAGTTGCATAATTTCTCTGGGCAGCATCAAGAGTCTTACTCGCATACTAGATAACATTCAATTTCTTATCAACTCTTTGCCCTAGAACAGCACCTACAGCATAATCACTAGCATCACACATAATTTCAAAGGGTAAATTCCAATCAGGTGGCTGAACAATAGGTGCAGTGATCAAAGCTTTCTTAAGTATTTCAAATGCTTCTACACAATCAGCATCAAAGACAAAAGGAATATCTTTTTGCAATAAATTAGTCAGAGGCCTAGAGATTTTAGAAAAGTCCTTAATGAACCTCCTATAAAATTCGGCATGACCAAGGAAACTTCTTATACCTTTTATGTCCTTGGGACATGGCATCTTTTCAATAGCATCAACTTTAGCTTTATCAACTTCAATACCTCTCTCGGAAAATCTTATGCCCCAAGACAATGCCTTCATTAACCATAAAGTGGAACTTTTCCCAATTCAAGACGAGACTTGTGTCTTCGCATCTCTGAAAAACTCGATCAAGGTTGCTCAAGCAATCATCAAAAGAGGATCCATAAACGGAGAAATCATCCATGAACACCTCACAAATCTTTTCACAAAAGTCAGAGAATATAGCCATCATACATCTTTGAAAGGTAGCAGGTGCACTACATAAACCAAAAGGCATACGTCTATAAGCAAAAGTACCAAAAGGGAAAGTAAAAGTAGTTTTCAATTGATCCTTTGCTGAGACAGGTATCTGAGAGAAACTAGAATAACCATCTAGAAAGCAGAAATGTGTGTGTTTGGATAGTCTTTCTAGCATTTGATCAATAAAAGGTAAAGGGTAATGATCTTTCTTAGTAGATTTATTTAATTTACGGAAATCAATTACCATCCTATAACCTGTAATAATTCTTTGCAGGATCAATTCATCTTTATCATTAGGAACAACAGTAATACCTCCCTTTTTAGGAACACAATGGACAGGGCTTACCCAATCACTATCAGCAACGGGATAAATTATACCTGCCTCAAGGAGCTTTAGTATCTCCTTTCTTACCACTTCTTTCATCTTAGGATTCAATCGTCGTTGAGGATCTCTAACTGGTTTGGCATCATCCTCCAAATTAATTATGTGTTGGCATAACATGGGACTAATGCCCTTAAGATCATCCAGAGTATATCCAATAGCAGCACGGTGCTTCTTCAGAGTTTTCAATAATCTTTCTTCTTCTTTCTCTGAAAGGTTAGCACTAATAATAACAGGATATATTTTCTTTTCATCAAGATAAGCATACTTAAGATTATCAGGTAATGGTTTGAGTTCAAACACGGGATCACCCTTGGGTGGAGGGGGATCCCCTAGAATTTCAACGGGTAGGTTGTGTTTCAGCATAGGTTCCTGTTGAAGGAACACTTTATCTATTTCCCTTCTTTCCTTCATAAACATATCATTTTCATGGTCTAGCAAATATTGTTCTAACGGATCAGTAGGAGGCACTGCAATAGAAGTAAGACCAATGATCTCATCCTTACTAGGTGATTCTCTATCACAAGGTTGTCAACGAAACTTAGCAAAATTAAACTCATGAGACATACCCTCTAAGCCAATTGTAACAGTATCCTTTTCACAATCAATCTTAGCATTAACTGTATTCAAGAAGGGTCTACCAAAAATAATGGGACAAAAGTCATCTTGTGGGGAACCAAGAAAAAGGAAATTAGCAGGATATTTAACCTTCCCACACAAGACTTCAACATCTCTAACTATCCCAACTGGTTTAATGGTATCCCTATTAGCAAGCTTAATAGTAACATCAATATCCTCTATTTCAGCGGGTGCAATATCATGCATAATTTCTTTATATAAGGCATAGGGTATTGCACTAGCACTAGCACCCATATCACATAAGCCATGATAACAATGATCTCCTATTTTAACAGAAATAACAGGCATGCCTACCACATGTCTATGTATCTTAGTATCTGGTCTAACAATATTAGCAGTCTCACCACACAAAAAAATAACATGCCCATCTAAATCATCATCCAAGAGATCTTTAACCATAGCAATACTAGGTTCAACTTTGATTTGCTCGGGAGGTGTATAAGTCCTAGTATAACTCTTACGAACAATAGTCGAAGTTTTAGCATGATCCTTTATCCTAACAGGAAAAGGAGGTTTCTCAACATAAGTAGTAGGAACAATAGGATCACTGTAGGTGACAGTCTTTTCTTCAACTGTACTAGGTGCAACTACTTTTACTTCAATGGGAGGATTGTATTTAAACCACTTCTCCTTAGGGAGATCAACATGAGTAGCAAAAGATTCAAAAAAGAAGCTACTATCTCAGAGTCAAGTCCATATTTAGCGCTAAATCCACGAAAAGCATCGGTATCCATAAAAGATTTAACACAATCAAACTTAGGTGTCATACCTGACTCCTTACCATCGTCGGAACCCCAATCTTCAGAGTTGCGTTTAATTCTTTCCAATAAGTCCCATTTGAATTCAATAGTCTTCAGCATATAAGAACCAGCACAGGAAGTATCGAGCATGTTGCGATCATTGGGAGAAAGACGAGCGTAAAAATTTTGAATAATCATTTCTCTGGAGAGCTCGTGATTGGGGCATGAATATAACATTGACTTAAGCCTCCCCCAAGCTTGAGGGATGCTTTCTACTTCGCGAGGCCAGAAATTATATATGTAATTACGATCATGATGAACAAGATGCATAGGATAGAACTTTTGGTGAAATTCCAACTTCAATCGTTTATAATTCCAAGATCCCATATCATCACAGAGCCTATACCACATCAATGCATCTCCCTTCAAAGATAAAGGGAAGACCTTCCTTTTGACAACATCATCGGGAATACCTGCAAGCTTAAATAATCCACAAACTTCATCCACAAAGATAAGGTGCAAATCAGGATGCAATGTTCCATCTCCTACAAAGGGATTAGCTAGCAGTTTCTATATCATACCCGAAGGAATCTCAAAGTAAATATTTTCAATAGGTTCAGTAGGTTTAGGAGCAACTCTTTGCCCTTCTGGTCGGGGTGAAGATACCTCGAACAAGCCCCTCAAAGGATTAGTTTCCATAGTAACAAGTAACAGAAAATTTCAGCACACTATATAAATGTTTCCTTACCAAGTTCCACTCACCAAGAGCACTACGCTCCCCGGCAACGGCGCCAGAAAAGAGTCTTGATGACCCACAAGTGTAGGGGATCTATTGTAGTCCTTTTGATAAGTAAGAGTGTCGAACCCAACAAGGAGCAGAAGGAAATGATAAGCGGTTTTCAATAAGGTTTTCTCTGCAAGCACTGAAATTGTAGGTAACAAATAGTTTTGTAATAAGATAAATTGTAACGAGTAACAAGCAATAAAACTAAATAAAGTGCAGCAAGGTGGCCCAATCCTTTTTGTAGCAAAGGATAAGCCTGGATAATTTCTTATAATGAGAAAAGAGCTCCCGAGGACACATGGGAATTATCGTCAAGCTAGTTTTCATCACGCTCATAAGATTTGCGTTCGGTACTTTGATAATTTGATATGTGGGTGGACCCGTGCTTGGGTACTGCCCTTACTTGGAAAAGCATCCTACTTATGATTAACCCCTATTGCAAGCATCCACAACTACAAAATAAGTATTAAGGTAAACCTAACCACAGCTTTAAACATATGGATCCAAATCAGCCCCTAACGAAGCAACTCATAAACTAGGTCATCTACTTATTACTTCCCAATACCTTCCTCTAGGCCCAAATAATGGTGAAGTGTCATGTAGTCCATGTTCACATAACACCACTAGAGGAAAGACAACATACATCTCATCAAAATATCGAAAGAATACCAAATTCACATGACTACTAATAGCAAGACTTCACCCATGTCCTCAGGAACAAACGTAACTACTCACAAAGCATACACATGTTAATAATCAGAGGAGTAATAATATGCATTAAGGATCTGAACATATGATCTTCCACCAAGTAAACCAATTAGCATCAACTACCAGGAGTAATCAACACTACTAGCAACCCACAGGTACCAATTTGTGGTTTTGATACAAGATTGGATACAAGAGATGAACTAGGGTTTTGAGAGGAGATGGTGTTGGTGAAGATGTTGATGGAGATTGACCCCCTCCCGATGAGAGGATCATTGATGATGACGATGGTGATGATTTCTCCCTCCTGGAGGGAAGTTTCCCGGGCAGAACAGCTCTGTCGGAGCTCTAGATTGGTTCCGCCAAGGTTCCACCTCATGGTGGGGGAGTTTCGTCCCGTAAGCTGACCCACGATTTTTTCCAGGGTAAGAGCCTTCATATAGCAGAAGATGGACACCGGAGGGCCACCAGGGGGCCCAGGAGACAGGGGGCTCCTAGTAGGGGTGGGTGCGCCCCCCACCCTCCTGGCCAGGGTGTGGGCCCCCTCTGGTGTTTCTTTCGCTCAATAATTCTTATTAATTCCAAAAATAAGTTCCGTGGAGTTTCAGGATTTTTTGAGCTGTGCAGAATAGGTTTCCAATATTTGCTCCTTTTCCAACCAGAATTCCAGCTGCCGGCATTCCCCCCTCTTCATGGCAAACCTTATAAAATAAGAGATAATAGCCATAAGTATTGATATATAATGTGTAATAACAGCCCATAATGCAATAAATATTGATATAAAAGCATGATGCAAAATGGACGTATCACTTCTTGGCGCGTTGGTAAGGCGTGTGGGGGCTGGTGGCCATGGTGGTGCTCGTCGGCGGCGGCGGGTGTGTTCGGTGGTGTCGCGCAGAGAGAGCGGAGGAAGGGAAGGGGTCCAGGGGAGAGAGGGGAGAGGTGCAGGGGGTGCTGGGCGTCTCCGTGGCGCTCGAATGGGGACGGGGAGGCAGCAGGAGGTGGCCACGAGTGCACGCGCAGGCGACACGCCTCTGCCTACTAGCAGAGGTGGAAGAAGACATCGGCGCTCCTGCTGGGCTGGGCCGATTATCTCCTGGGCCAGGTAAACAGGTAAGATTCTGCTCTGTTTTAGTTTTCTGTTCTATTTTCTTTTTCATTTTATTTTGCCACTATTTTCAAATTCAAAAGAATTTTAAACAGTGCCAAAACATTCTGAAATATTTTATGTTACCTCTCTGGACTATTCCAAAAGTACATAAAATATTTCAAAGCATTTGAAATATATTCATTATATATTATGAATATAACCCCAAATTCAAATAGATTATGGATTTAAATTCAGAGACCAAATAATTGTTGGGGAACGTAGTAATTTCAAAATTTTCCTACGCACACGCAAGATCATGGTGATGCATAGCAACGAGAGGGGAGAGTGTTGTCTACATACCCTTGTAGACCGTAAGCGGAAGCGTTAGAACAACACGGTTGATGTAGTCGTACGTCTTCACGATCCGACCGATCCAAGCACCGAACGTACGGCACCTCCAAGTTCAGCACACGTTCAGCTCGATGACGATCCCCGGGCTCCGATCCAGCAAAGCTTCGGGGATGAGTTCCGTCAGCACGACGGCGTGGTGACGATGATGATGTTCTACCGGCGCAGGGCTTCGCCTAAACTCCGCAACGATATGACCGACGTGGAATATGGTGGAGGGGGCACCGCACACGGCTAAGGAACGATCCGTAGATAAACTTGTGTGTCATGGGGTGCCCTCCTGCCCCCGTATATAAAGGAGCAAGGGGGGGGAGGAGCCAAGTGTGGAGTCCTACTAGGACTCCCTAGTCCTAATAGGATTCCACCTCCCTTGTTGGAGTAGGAGAAGGGGAAAGAGGGGGAGAGGAAGAAGGAAAGGGGGGCTGCGCCCCTTGTCCAATTCGGACCAAAGGGGGGGCGCAGGCCTCCTTCCTTTTGGCCTCTCTCCTCTATTCCCGTATGGCCCAATAAGGCCCAAATACTCCCCGGCGAATTCCCGTAACTCTCTGGTACTCCAAAAAATACCCGAATCACTCGGAACCTTTCCGAACTCCGAATATAGTCGTCCAATATATTGATCTTTACGTCTCAACCATTTCGAGACTCCTCGTCATGTCCCCGATCTCATCCGGGACTCCGAACTCCTTCGGTACATCAAAACTCATAAACTCATAATATAACTGTCATCGAAACCTTAAGCGTGCGGACCCTATGGGTTCGAGAACTATGTAGACATGACCTAGAACTATTCTTGGTCAATAACCAATAGAGGAACCTGGATGCCCATATTGGCTCCTACATATTCTACGAAGATCTTTATCGGTCAAACCGCATAACAACATACTTTGTTCCCTTTGTCATCGGTATGTTACTTGCCCGAGATTCGATCGTCGGTATCCAATACCTAGTTCAATCTCGTTACCGGCAAGTCTCTTTACTCGTTCCGTAATACATCATTTCATAACTAGCTCATTAGTTACAATGCTTGCAAGGCTTAAGTGATGTGTATTACTGAGAGGGCCCAGAGAAACCTCTCTGACAATCGGAGTGACAAAACATAATCTCGAAATACGCCAACCCAACATCTACCTTTGGAGACACCTGTAGTACTCCTTTATAATCACCCAGTTATGTTGTGACGTTTGGTAGCACCCAAAGTGTTCCTCCGGTAAACGGGAGTTGCATAATCTCATAGTTACAGGAACATGTATAAGTCATGAAGAAAGCAATAGCAATATACTAAACGATCAAGTGCTAGGCTAACGGAATGGGTCATGTCAATCACATAATTTTCCTAATGATGTGATCCCATTAATCAAATGACAACACATGTCTATGGTTAGGAAACATAACCATCTTTGATAAACGAGCTAGTCAAGTAGAGGCATACTAGTGACACTATGTTTGTCTATGTATTCACACATGTATTATGTTTCCGGTTAATACAATTCTAGCATGAATAATAAACATTTATCATGATATAAGGAAATAAATAATAACTTTATTATTGCCTCTAGGGCATATTTCCTTCAGTCTCCCACTTGCACTAGAGTCAATAATCTAGTTCACATCATCATGTGATTTAACACCAATATTCATATATGTATATGATTAACACCATAGTTCACATCGTCATGTGATCAACACCCAAAGGGTTTACTAGAGTCAATAATCTAGTTCACATCGCTATGTGATTAACACCTAGAGAGTACTAAGGTGTGATCATGTTTTGCTCATGAGAGAAGCTTAGTCAACGGGTCTGTTACATTCAGAGCCGTATGTATTTTGCAAATATTCTATGTCTACAATGTTCTACACGGAGCTACTCTAGCTAATTGCTCCTACTTTCAATATGTATCTAGATTGAGACTCAGAGTCATCTGGATCGGTGTAGAAGCTTGCACCGATGTAACTCTTTACGACGGGCTCTTTTATCACCTCCATAATTGAGAAGTATTTCCTTAGTCCTCACTAAGGATATTCTTGACCAATGTCCAGTGATCTACTCCTAGATCACTATTGTACTCCCTTGCCAAATTCAGAGCAAGGTATACAATAGGTCTGGTACATATCATAGCATACTTTATAGAACCTGTGACTAAGGCATAGGGAATGACTTTCATTCTCTTTTCTAATTTCTGCTGTGGTCGGGATTTGAGTCTTACTCAATTGCACACCTTTGCAACACAGGCAAGAACTCTTTCTTTGACTGTTCCATTTTGAACTATTTCAAAATCTTGACAAGGTATGTACTTATCGAAAAACTTATCAAGCGTCTTGATCTATCTCAATAGATCTTGATGCTCAATATGTAAGTAGCTTTATTGAGGTCTTTCTTTTAAAGAACTCCTTTCAAATACTCCTTTATGCTTTCCAGAAAAATTCTACATCATTTCTGATCAACAATATGTTACTCACATATATTTATCAGAAAGGCGGTAGTGCTCCCACTCACTTTATTGTAAATACAGGCTTCACCATAAGTCTGTATAGAACTATATGCTTTGATCAACTTATCAAAGCGTATATTCCAACTCTGAGATGCTTGCACCAGTCCATAGATGGATCGCTGGAGCTTGCCCATTTTGTTAGCACCGTTAGGATTGACAAAACGTTCTGGTTGCATCATATACAACTCTTCTTTAAGAAAACCATTAAGGAATGCAGTTTTGACATCCATTTGTCAGATTTCATAAAATGTGGCAATTGCTAACATGATTCAGACAGACTTAAGCATCGCTACAGTTGAGAAAATCTCATTGTAGTCAACACCTTGAACTTGTCGAAAACCTTTCGCAACAAGTCGAGCTTAGTAGATAGTAACACTACTATCAGTGTCCGTCTTCCTCTTGAAGATCCATTTATTTAACATGGCTTGCTGATCATCGAGCAAGTCAATCAAAGTCCATACTTTGTTCTCATACATGGATCCCATCTCAGATTTCATGGCCTCTAGCCATTTTGCGGAATCTGGGCTCATCATCGCTTCCTCATAATTTGTAGGTTCATCATGGTCAAGTAACATGACTTCCAGAATAGGATTACTGTACCACTCTGGTGCGGATCTTACTCTGGAAGACCTACGAGGTTTTGTAGTAACTTGATCTGAAGTTTCATGATCATCATCATTAGCTTCCTCACTAATTGGTGTAGGAATCACTGGAACTGATTTCTGTGATGAACTACTTTCCAATAAGGGAGAAGGTACAATTACCTCATCAAGTTCTACTTTCCTCCCACTCACTTCTTTCGAGAGAAACTCCTTCTCTAGAAAGGATCCATCTTAGCAACAAATAACTTGCCTTCGGATTTGTGATAGAAGGTGTACCCAATAGTTTCCTTCGGGTATTCTATGAAGACGCACTTCTCTGATTTAGGTTCGAGCTTATCAGGTTGAAACTTTTTCACATAAGCATCGCAGCCCCAAACTTTAACAAACGACAACTTTGGTTTCTTGCCAAACCACAGTTCATAAGGCGTCGTCTCAACGGATTTTTGATGGTGCCCTATTTAAAGTGAATGCAACTGTCTCTAATGCATAACCCCAAAATGATAGTGGTAAACCGATAAGAGACATCATAGATTGCACTATATCCAATAAAGTACGGTTATGACGTTCAGACACACCATAACGTTGTGGTGTTCCATGTGGCGTGAGCTGTGAAACTATTCCACATTGTTTTATATGAAGGCCAAACTCGTAACTCAAATATTCTTCTCCATGATCAGATTGTAGAAACTTTATTTTCTTGTTACGATGATTCTCCACTTCACTCTGAAATTCTTTGAACTTTTCAAATGTTTCAGACTTGTGTTTCATTAAGTAGATATACTCATATCTGCTCAAATCATCTTGTGAAGGTCATAAAATAACGATACTCGCCACGAGCATCAATACTCATTGGATTGCATACATCGATATGTATTATTTCCAATAAATCAGTAGCTCGTTCCATTGTTCCGGAGAACGGAGTTTTAGTCATCTTGCCTAAAAGGCACGGTTCGCAAGCATCAAATTATTCATAACCAAGTGATTCTGAAAATCCATCTTTATGGAGTTGCTTCATGCGCTTTACACCGATATGACCCAAACGGCAGTGCCACAAATAAGTTGCACTATCATTATTAACTTTGCATCTTTTGGCATCAATATTATGAATATATGTATCACTACGATCGAGATCCAACAAACTATTTTCATTTGGTGTATGACCATCAAAGGTTTTATTCATTTAAACAGAACAACAATTATTCTCTGATTTTAAATGAATAACCATATTGCAATAAACATGATCAAATCATATTCATGCTCAACGCAAACGCCAAATAACATTTATTTAGGTTTAACACTAATCCCGAAAGTATAGGGAGTGTACGATGATGATCATATCAATCTTGGAACCACTTCCAACACACATCGTCACTTCACCCTCAACTAGTTTCTGTTTATTCTGTAACTCCTGTTTCGAGTTACTAATCTTAGCAACCGAACAAGTATCAAATACTCAGGGGTTACTATAAACACTAGTAAGGTACACATCAATAACCTGTATATCAAATATACCCTTGTTCACTTTGCCATCCTTCTTATCCACCAAATATTCAGGGCATTTCTGCTTCTAGTGACCATTTCCTTTGTAGTATAATCACTCAGTTTCAGGCTTTGGTCCAGCTTTGGGCTTCTTCGCGAGAGTGACAACTTGCTTGTCATTCTAGTTGAAGTTCCCTTTCTTTCCCTTTGCCCTTTTCTTGAAACTATTGATCTTGTCAACCATCAACACTTGATGCTCTTTCTTGATTTCTACCTTCGTCGATTTCAACATCACGAAGAGTTTGGGAATCGTTTTCATCATCCCTTGCATACTGTAGTTCATCACAAAGTTCTACTAACTTGGTGATGGTGACTAGAGAATTCTGTCAATCACTATCTTATCTGGAAGATTAACTCCCACTTGATTCAAGCGATTGTAGTACCCAGACAATCTGAGCACATGCTCACTAGTTGAGCGATTCTCCTCCATCTTTTAGCCATAGAACTTGTTGGAGACTTCATATCTCTCAACTCGGGTATTTGCTTGAAATATTAACTTCAACTCCTGGAACATCTCATATGGTCCATGACGTTCAAAACGTCTTTGAAGTCCCGATTCTAAGCCGTTAAGCATGGTGCACTAAACTATCAAGTAGTCATCATATTGAGCTAGCCAAACGTTCATAACATCTGCATCTGCTCCTGCAATAGGTCTGTCACCTAGCGGTGCATTAAGGACATAATTCTTCTGTGCAGCAATGAGGATAAACCTCAGATCACGGATCCAATCCGCATCATTGCTACTAACATCTTTCAACACAATTTTCTCTAGGAACATATCAAAATAAACATATGAAAGCAATAACGCAAGCTATTGATCTACAACATAATTTGCAGAATACTACCAGGACTAAGTTCATGATAAATTAAAGTTCAATTAATCATATTACTTAAGAACTCCCACTTAGATAGACATCCCTCTAATCCTCTAAGTGATTACGTGATCCATATCAACTACACCATGTCCGATCATCACGTGAGATGGAGTAGTTTCAACGGTGAACATCAATATGTTGATCATATCTACTATATGATTCACGCTCGACCTTTCGGTCTCCGTGTTCCAAGGCCATATCTGTATATGCTAGGCTCGTCAAGTTTAACCTGAGTATTCCGCGTGTGCAACTGTTTTGCACCCGTTGTATTTGAACATAGAGCCTATCACACCCGATCATCACGTGGTGTCTCAGCACGAAGAACTTTGACAATGGTGCATACTCAGGGAGAACACTTCTTGATAATTAGTGAGAGATCATCTTAAAATGCTACCGTCAAACAAAACGGAATAAGATGTATAATAGATAAACATCATATGCAATCAAAATATGTGACATGATATGGCCATGATCATCTAGCGCCTTTTGATCTCCATCTCCAAAGTACTGTCATGATCTCTATCGTCACCGGCACGACACCATGATCTTCATCTTCTTGATCTATATCAATGTGTCGTCACATGGTCATCTCGCCAACTATTGCTCTTGCAACTATTGCTATCGCATAGCGATAAAGTAAAGCAATTATTTGGCACTTGCATCTTATGCAACAACGAGACAACCATAGGGCTTCTGCCAGTTGCCGATAACTTTAACAAAACATGATCATCTCATACAACAACTTATATCTCATCATGTCTTGACCATATCACATCACAACAGGCCCTGCAAAAACAAGTTAGACGTCCTCTACTTTGTTGTTGCAAGTTTTACGTGGCTGCTATGGGCTGAGCAAGAACCGTTCTTACCTACGCATCAAAACCACAACGATAGTTTGTCAAGTTGGTGTTGTTTTAACCTTCGCAAGGACCGGGCGTAGCCACACTCGGTTCAACTAAAGTTGGAGAAACTGACACCCACCAGCCACTTGTGTGCAAAGCACGTCGGTAGAACCAGTCTCGTGTAAGCGTACGCGTAATGTCGGTCCGGGCCGCTCCATCCAACAATACCGCCGAAACAAAGTATGATATGCTGGTAAGCAGTATGACTTGTATCGCCCACAACTCACTTGTGTTCTACTCATGCATATAACATCAACGCATAAAACCTAGGCTCGGATGCCACTGTTGGGGAACGTACTAATTTCAAAATTTTCCTACGCACACGCAAGATCATGGTGATGCATAGCAACGAGAGGGGAGAGTGTTGTCTACATACCCTTGTAGACCGTAAGCGGAAGCGTTAGAACAATGCGGTTGATGTAGTCGTACGTCTTCACGATCCGACCGATCCAAGCACCGAACGTACAGCACCTCCGAGTTCAGCACACGTTCAGCTCGATGACGATCCCCTGGCTCCGATCCAGCAAAGCTTCGGGGATGAGTTCCGTCAGCACGACGGCATGGTGACGATGATGATGTTCTACCGGCGCAGGGCTTCGCCTAAACTCCGCGACGATATGACCGAGGTGGAATATGATGGAGGGGGGCACCGCACACGGCTAAGGAACGATCCGTAGATCAACTTGTGTGTCATGGGGTGCCCCCCTGCCCCCGTATATAAAGGAGCAAGGAGGGGAGGAGGCCGGCCCTAGGAGGGGGCGTGCCAAGTGTGGAGTCCTACTAGGACTCCCTAGTCCTAGTAGGATTCCACCTCCCTTGTTGGAGTAGGAGAAAGGGAAAGAGGGGGAGAGGAAGAAGGAAAGGGGGGCTGCGCCCCTTGTCCAATTCGGACCAGAGGGGGGGCACAGGCCTCCTTCCTTTTGGCCTCTCTCCTCTATTCCCGTATGGCCCAATAAGGCCCATATACTCCCCGGCGAAATTCCGTAACTCTCCGGTACTCCAAAAAATACCCGAATCACTCGGAACCTTTCCGAACTCCGAATATAGTCGTCCAATATATCGATCTTTACGTCTCGACCATTTCGAGACTCCTCGTCATGTCCCCGATCTCATCCGGGACTCCGAGCTCCTTCGGTACATCAAAACTCATAAACTCATAATATAACTGTCATCGAAACCTTAAGCGTGCGGACCCTATGGGTTTGAGAACTATGTAGACATGACCTAGAACTATTCTTGGTCAATAACCAATAGCGGAACCTGGATGCCCTTATTGGATTCTACATATTCTACGAAGATCTTTATCGGTCAAACCGCATAACAACATACTTTGTTCCCTTTGTAATCGGTATGTTACTTGCCTGAGATTCGATCGTCGGTATCCAATACCTAGTTCAATCTCATTACCGGCAAGTCTCTTTACTCGTTCCCTAATACATCATTTCATAACTAGCTCATTAGTTACAATGCTTTCAAGGCTTAAGTGATGTGTATTACCGAGAGGGCCCAGAGATACCTCTCCGACAATCGGAGTGACAAAACCTAATCTCGAAATACGCCAACCCAACATCTACCTTTGGAGACACCTGTAGCACTCCTTTATAATCACCCAGTTATGTTGTGACGTTTGGTAGCACCCAAAGTGCTCCTCCGGTAAACGGGAATTGCATAATCTCATAGTTACAGAAACATGTATAAGTCATGAAGAAAGCAATAGCAATATACTAAACGATCAAGTGCTAGGCTAACGGAATGGGTCATGTCAATCACATCATTCTCCTAATGATGTGATCCCATTATCAAATGACAACACATGTCTATGGGTAGGAAACATAACCATCTTTGATAAAAACGAGCTAGTCAAGTAGAGGCATACTAGTGACACTATGTTTGTCTATGTATTCACACATGTATTATGTTTCCGGTTAATACAATTCTAGCATTCATAATAAACATTTATCATGATATAAGGAAATAAATAATAACTTTATTATTGCCTCAAGGGCATATTTCCTTCAATAATTCCTTAAAAATGTGCCAGAATTTTGGTTTGGTATATAAATCTTTCCCAAATTCATAAAACTATTTTTAGGGCATTTTGGATTCAGAGAATGCAATTTAAAGGGTGCTTGCCCTTCTTTGAATTAGATTTCTGAGGTTTCAACAATCCTCAATTCAAGTTTCAGAAAGTTAAACATGATGCAAGGATGCTTAAGGAGAATCAGACAAGGACTAGGCTAGGGCTGTGACAGCATCTCCGCCCTAGGGCGATGTCATCGCCCCTCTCCATCTCCATGACCGGCTGGTCATCGCCGGCTCCACCAGGCAGCGCCAAGACTTCAGGTGCGGGTGGCACAGCGCGGAGGGGGATGACGAGTTGTGGGTCCTGGCCACGTGTGGCCTCTTCTGCTTGCGCCTTGGCTGCAGCGTCCGCTTGGGCCTGGGTCATGGCGTCAGCTTGTGCCTTTACGGCCTCGTCCGCCTCCTCCTGAGCCGCCGCCTCCTGCCGCTCCGCCGCCTCCCGCTCCTCGCGCGCCTCTTGTGCGTTCCTCTCTATCGCCACCTGGAGCTCGGTGTGCGGGTCCACTCGGCGGCTGTTGGAGGAGCCCTCCGACGTCCCAACCACGGAGGCGGCGCCAGACTGCTCAAGAGAGAGCGGGCCCCTGATCAAGCAAAATGAAAAAGACTTCAGAACGATGTTTGCAAGGGAAAAAGGAGAAAGAACACAAGAAGAAATCAAATACTCATGCAGACACCGTCGGAGGTTGCTTCACGGCCTTCCGAAAGCAGTTAGCCTTCGCGGCGGCCTCCTCCCACTTGGTCCCCGCCGTCGAGCTCTTGGACTTCTTCGTCCGGCTGTCGTACATCGACGGTGTGGCCCGGCACTTTAGCGCGCCGCTTCGGGCAGTCGGCGCGGCCGATGAGCTCGCTCCCGCCTTGTTAGTGGCCGGTTGGCGGCGCGACGCATTCTCTTCATCGTTGTCATACGGCCAGTCGTTGAGGCTGCCTCCACCTCCGGAGCCGCCTGCTCCGCCACCGCCTCCCATGGCGTTGTCTTCTTCCAGGGCGGCCGCCCCCAAGTCGGGGTCGTCCACATCACTCACCGATTAGTCGGCGAGATATTCATGGCCCTGCTCTAAGGCGTCGGCTGCCGACTGGGTGGTGGAAATATGCTTCATGGCTGACTGGTTAGGCGACAAAGGAGAACCCGGCAACTAAAAAGAGAAGAGAAGAATTTAAGGACTCACCGCAAGCAGCGGGTGCGCGCGGGAGTACGGCTCCTTGCCGAACTGCCACTCCTCCTCCGGGAGCTTGCACATCGAGATGTAGTTCACCATATGAGCCACCTCCGAGCGTGGTATCTCCTTGGTGCACATTCGGCACGGGTCTCGGTGCCCGCTCATCTGGCTGATCATATGACGCCGGCCTTGAAGGGGGAGCACACGGCGCACCACGAAGGCGGTCAGCAGATCTGACCCCTTTAGGTCGTCTACCTGTGTCAGCATCTTGAGCCGTGCGATGGCGGCAGAGGAGGCGGCCGACAGGTTCTTCGGGCAGAACGCCCAGTTGGTGCGGGTTTCAGCCGGCGGGCCGGCCACATAAGCCGGCAGGCTGACGAAGTCGGCTACCGGGTAGATGTTCTTGACATAAAAGTAGGATTTTTGCCACAACTTAACCGACTGGGTCAAGCTGATGGGCGGGAAGAGGTTGTCGGCGCCAGGCCGCCGCACCGCAACGAAGGCGGCACACTGGGCCGCCTTCCCCTTGGCGTAGGTGCCGAGCTTGGTGTAGAAGAACTCCCCCAAGAGCTCGAGGGTGGGGAGGATGCCGAGGTAGCCTTCGCAGATAGTTACAAAGGCCGACAACAGCACCACCGTGTTTGGTGTGAGGTGGTACGGCTAGAGCTTGTAGAATTGGAGGAACGAGCGGAAGAAGCCGCTTGCCGGCAGGCCGAAGCCGTGAAGGCAGTGCGACCAGAAGATGACGCGCTCGCCTTCCGTCGACGCCGGCAAGATCTCCCTCTCAGGCGGCAGGCGTACCTCTACGTAGCCTTCATCGGGCAGCCGCCACGTTTGGCGGAGGAAGGGAAGGTGATCCTCGTGGACATCGGAGCTGTC
Organism: Triticum aestivum; assembly: GCF_018294505.1. NCBI lineage: Eukaryota > Viridiplantae > Streptophyta > Magnoliopsida > Poales > Poaceae > Triticum > Triticum aestivum. Next base: position 483,848,139 of record NC_057807.1, on the reverse strand, counting down.
CCACGCTTCGGAGCTCGGTCGCTTGCGCGCCATTGGCAATTGGAAGCTCTACAGAGGCGCGGTGCGGCGGCGAGAACGCGAACCCGTGGCGGAGCAACGGCGATGCGGAGTGGCTGGAGACGGCGGCGACAAATTGCGGCAGCAGATGAGAGAGGAAGAAGAAGATGGAGAAGCAGGAGGGCGTGTGTGTGTCTGCTGCTCCCCTCCTCCCCCTACTTATAGCCCTGGGCGGCAGAGTCAAGGGGGCGGGGCATGGGGATCGTGGGATTAACTAGGCCCATGTCCCCACGACCCCGCATTTACCGCGCCATAACAGTGCACATTTACCGCACCCGGAACACCAACAGTCCGCCTCGGCCGTAGCGGATCCACGTGCGTGCCGAGGCACGGTAGTGGCGGGCCCCAGCCTACAGCGACGTCTCGTCGCGCGCGTGGGCTGGTAGGCTAGTCCAGCCGACTAGCGCCGCGTGGTGCGCGGTCAGCGGGTGGCCGGCTCGGCGCCCGGCGAACGCGCCACCTAGCTCCCACCTTCGCATTTCGAAATCACTAGACGGCGTGCCTGGTCGCGATCGACTCCTAGCTATCGGCTCTCAGAGTAGGAAGCTGTTGAGGCCTCTCGCCTTTTTCAGCCGCGATACCCCACCAGCTTTGGGGACTACTGTCGGAGTAAATGACCACGGGTAGCCTTATCATCCCCCCATGATGTTTCAAGACATCGGGGTCGGCTGCGCCCCTCAGGCATTAAAGTCAAAGGTCCGCCTTCATATGGCCGGCTGGTCCAAGCGGCCGGCTGCAGGAAGGCGGCAGGGCCCAAAGAGCAACCCTAGAGTGGGCCGACTCCTAGCAGGCGGCCACCAGAGCGGCCAACTCCTAGCAGGCGGCCCACCCTCGCACCCTCAAAGTTTACACACATATAATGGCAACGATACGGGGCGTGGCTATAGTACAACCTGCCACCCCCGAATCCTGGAGCGGGCGTGGCCATTGTGCAGTATACCAGGTGGCCATCCCTTGCCTGGCGCAGCATTGTTGCCACGCCGCCCATGACATCATCCCTGGTAGAGCAGCCATGCTCCCACAACGGGCTGTCGGTACGGCCCGCGGGCGGCGGGCCCTACCTGTCTGTGAGATACCAGAAGGCGGCAGGCCCAAACTAGTCGGCATAGGGGGAGGCCGGCTCCCAACTGTCGGCCCTCCCCTTCCCTAGAAGTTTGTGCGCCATTAACCAGATAAGATGGGGTGTTGCTACAGTGAACGCCCACCAGGCGGCGGTACTGTAGCCACGCTCTCCCCAACCAGTCCTTCGTCATCAGTGGTAGGGCTACAGTGATGAGCAGCCGACAGGGCCCACGGGCGGAGGGCCCTACCTGTCGACCGAGAGCCCGGCAGTCGGCGGGACCCACCAGGCGGCGGGCCCCAGAAGTCGGCGGAGAAGCGGCGACCATAGACACTGACGGTCTGGGCCTACACCCAGTCAGATTACCATTGTACCCCTGGGGGGGTAGGCCTATATAAACCCCCCAGGGCACCCATGAAAATGGTTCAGCCTCTTAGAATACACACACGCATATAGAGAGAGGAGTAGATCTAGCCTTGCCCTTCTTCCTCCTCTAGCGGAACAGCTCAAGGAGCAACCTTGTAGACCCTTGTCGATCTAGTGATCATGCGGAGACCCCGGAGAGCAGGACTAGTGGTGTTATCTCCTAGGAGAGCCCCGAACCTGGGTAAGATGCGTCGGCGTGCATGTTTATGCCTCATCCTGTTTCCAGGCACCGGCGACGTCTTACTAGCTCCAACTATGATTAGCCATCCTTTGGCATATGTCGCACCAACCACCCGACAGCAACTTTGTTATCATAGTAGTCAATTAAAGCCTCATCCAAAATGGTGCATTCATCACTAAATATAGTCATGACCTCTCCAAATCCATTTTCATCATTATAATCATCATAAATAGGAGGCATGCAATCATTATAACAAATTTGCACATCAAATCCTGGGGGACTAAAAGTAGCATCTTCATCAAACATAGCATCCCCAAGTTTATGGCTTTGCATATCATTAGCATCATGGATATTCAAAGAATTCATACTAACAACATTGCAGTCATGCTCATCATTTATACCAAACATTCTATGGAATTCTTCTTCAATCAATTGAGCAAAATTTTCCTTTCCATCATTTTCATGAAATACATTATAGAGATGAATAATGATGGAACCTCAATCCCATTTTTTTGTAGTTTTCTTTTTATAAACCAAACTAGTGATAAAACAAGAAACTAAAAGATTCAATTGCAAGATCTAAAGATATACCTTCAAGCACTCACCTCCCCGGCAATGGCGCCAGAAAAGAGATTGATGTCTACTACGCAACTTTATTCTTGTAGACACGTGTTGGGCCTCCAAGCGTAGAGTTTTGTAGGTGTAACGCCCCGGATTCGATGCGGTAGGTGTCTGCCAGTTATTCGTCGGTGTTGCCATGTCATTTTCTTGCGTGTTGCATTTTATCATGTCATCATGTGCATCTCATTTTGCATACGTGTTCGTTTCTTGCATCTGAGCATTTTCCCCGTTGTCCGTTTTGCAATCCGGCTCTCCTATGTCACCCGGTGTCCCCTTCTTGTCTCTCTTCGTGAGCGGGTGTTAAACTTTCTCGGAATGGCCCGAGGTTTTCCAAGTGGCCTTGGTATACCACCGGTAGACCGCCTGTCAAGTTTCGTGCCATTTGGAGTCCGTTTGATACTCCAACGGTTAACCAGGTAACCGCAAAAGCCTCTTTTGTCTTGCAGCCCAACGCCCTTCAAAGTGGCCCAAAACCCATCAAACTCCCCTCCATGCTCTCGGTCATTCGATCACGATCGCGTGGCTGAAAACCGCTCCTCATTTGGACTCTCCTAGCTCCCAGAAACTATAAATATGTGCCTCCCGTCCAAATTCGCGGATGAATCCCGCAGTCCAACCCTAGCCCCGCTCCCCTCCCGCCGCCGTCCGCGCCGCCGGCCCGCGGGGCCCGAGTTGGGCCCGCGAGGCCCGCCTGCCGCCGCCTCCATGCCCGCTGCTCCCCGCCGCCCGGTCCGCGCCGCCGCCGCGCGCCCGTCCGCCCTGCCCGCGCCCTCCGCCGCCGGCCTCGGCCAGGAGCACCGCCGTCCGGCCAGACCTCGTCGGCCGCCGCCTCCACCAGCGGATCCGGCGCCCGCGACCGGCGCTCGCCCCCGCCGCTTCCCCGGCCGGCGCTCGCCCCCGCACCGCCCGGCCGTTTCCCTCCGCCGCCGGCTCCCTCCGTCGCGAAGCCCGTCCGCCGTCGCCGGAGCGGCGCCTTCGCCGGAGCGCCGTCTCCCGTCGCCTTTCCGCCTCCGTCGTGCCTTGCCCCGACCTCCCCTGCCGCGGCCGGCCTCCTCCTCGCCAGCTCCATCGCGCCCGCGTCACCGGCCTCCGGATCCACGCCGCCCGGAGCTCGCCGGAGCCGCCCCGCCCCTCGTCGGAGTTATTTCCGGTCAGATCCGGGGGAGTGGGATGAGATCCACCACTCCCTCGAACCAAACGCGGCATCCCCGCATCCCGGATCCCTCCGTCACGCGTTGACTTTCGCGGAGGCAAAAATCGCCCGTCCCTAAGTTTTTTATATTATCATGCCCTGTTCATCGCATCATATCTCTACATCGGTAGCTCCTATTTGTGCGTGTAATATGTCAAATTGTTCATCTCAACAAGTACTTCATTTCATTCCATTGCATCATGTTCATTTGAGTCCATCTTGATGCCTGAATCATCGTTCCAAGAGTGCTATATGATGTTGTCTGCTGTCTGTTAACAGAACTTGCTCATTTGTCATTTTTGCCATGATTGATGTGTGCATCCTATGAGCATGAGTCCTACATGAGTTTTGATCTATGTCATTCCATCTTTACAGTGGTGTATGCCATGTATTTTTTTGATCAATGTAGTGACTAGCACAAGCATGCAAACTAGGCTTCGTGATGTTGCTGAGTTTAGTCCCTGTTCTGCTGTTATTTTTATGCCATGTAAACTTGATGCTACAGAGAGATCCATGCATATTTTGAGATACTTTAGTAAGGGTGTTTTGAACATATGGTTTTTCTCTATCCATTCATGCCCCTACTTGCAATTATGGAGTAGTCTAGCATGTCATTTGCTTGCTCTACTTTTGCTACAAAATGTTTCCTGGCAGATTGTTTACATGTTATTCAATTTTTCCAAGGTTGTTGTAGTTGATCCTTGCATGCTATGAACTTGTTCTTGCCTTGGTTAGCTTCATAAACATGTCTTCTTGCTGATGCTATGCTTATCTTGTCATGCAAGGACTTGTGGTGAGTGAATCGAGCTTGTTAAGTAGTGTACTTGCTATTACTGTTTTGGTAGGCTGAATCTGTTATTTCGTGATGCTATGTAAACCTGCTGCTACAAGTCATTCTATGCATAATCTGGAGATGTTCACTAAGGGTGTTTTGTTCTACATGTTATGCTCTATCCATCCATGCCCCTGGTTGCAATTATATCCTGCTGTAGATTGTTGTACTCTTGCTCCAAAGTTGCTAAATAATGTTGCTGTCAGCCTGTTAACATTAAGTCCAGTATTGCCATGATTGTTGTTAGTGATCCATGTACCCTATGAACTTGCTTTTGCCATGCTTAGCTTCACAAACATGTCTTCTTACTGTTGGTCACCTTATCATGCCATGTATTGCTCTGTGGTGAGTGGTACAAGCTCACCAACATGCCTTCTTATTGTTGTTCCTGCCATGTTTGAATCTGTAATATAACTTGCCATGTTTACATGGGTGCCATCATATTTTCTGTTCCTTTTTGGCTCATGGTAAGGGCCTTTTGTTCTATGCAATTAGTAGATTCATTCCATGCCTTTGTTTTCCATGATAAGTTCCTGTAACATGTTGTTTGATAGCTCTAAACATTGCAACCTGATGTTATTTTCTGCAAAGTCTGAACTGTTATTATTTGCAATCTTGCCATGTGTGTTTGAGCATGTTCTAGTGATTTCTGGAGATAGCTCAGTGTTCATGTTTTGTTATGCTTTACCTGTACATCATGTCCATGTCTTTTGTTTTCATGTTGAGATGCTGTAGCATGTTGTTTTGGTGCTTGCAATATGCCTAGTTGTTGTTTTGGACAGATTGTTGCTATAACTTGAATAGAGTGTAGGTGTGGAACCGTTGCTCCGTTTTGATTGTGCTCTATATGAAACTTGCTTAGAATTGCATGTAGTTCATGTTATCATGTTGCATCCATGTTTTGAGGTGTTTGCTTGATGTTTGTATGCATTTTGCATCAATGCCATGTTTAACTTGTTTTGCTCATATCTTCTAGGTCGTACCTCCGAACTAAATGAACTTTATATGTAACTTGACTAGAATCTCGTGTAGATCATATTGGTGCATCTTAACTTGCTGTTTAACAACTTGAACATAATGTTTATTCAGATCTGGACCAATTTCGAAATATGCATATGAGGACTTACCGAAATTGTTATATGTTGTTCCCGGCCTCATTTAAACTTGCCTTGGTGTGTTGCTCTTGTTTGCATCATCTCTTGCCATGAGTAGCTTCTTGTAGCTTTGACATGCATCATGCTTGTTGTGCATCATGTCTTGTTCATGTGTGGTGTGTTTACTATGTTGTGTGCTTCTTTTCGATAGTTCCCGTTTCGTTGCGATCGTGAGGATTCGTTCATCTACGCTTGGTTCGTCTTCGTGGCTTCATCTTCTTCATGGACTCGTTCTTCTTCCTAGAAGGATCTCAGGCAAGATGAACGCTACCCTGGATCTCACTACTATCATTGTTATGCTAGTTGATTCGTTTTATCGCTATGCTGCGCTACCTATCTTTTGCTCCTCAAGCCTCCCTAATTGCCATGAACCTCTAACCTTTGACACCCTTCCTAGCAAACCGTTGCTTGGCTATGTTACCGCTTTGCTTAGCCCCTCTTATAGCATTGTTAGTTGCAGGTGAAGTTGAAGATTGCTCCATAGTGGACAGGATTATGTTGGGATATCACAATATCTCTTATTTAATTAATGCATCTATATATTTGGTAAAGGGTGGAAGACTCGGCCTTTTGCCTGGTGTTCTGTTCCACTCTTGCTGCCCTAGTTTCCGTCATACCGGTGTTATGTTCCTGGATTTTGCGTTCCTTACGCGGTTGGGTGATTTATGGGACCCCCTTGACAGTTCGCTTTGAAAAAAACTCCTCCAGCAAGGCCCAACCTTGGTTTTACCATTTGCCTCACCACCACCTATACCCTTCCCTTGGGTCGGCCAACCCGAGGGTCATCTTTATTTTAGCCCCCCCCCCCGGGGGCCAGTGCTTGTCTAAGTGTTGGTCCGAACTGAGCTGCCTGCGGGGCCACCTCGGGGAAACTCGAAGTCTGGTTTTACTCGTAGCTAGTCTCATCCGGTGTTGCCCTGAGAAAAAGATATGTGCAGCTCCTATCGGGATTGTCGGCGCATCGGGCGGCTTTGCTGGTTTTGTTTTACCATTGTTGAAATGTTTTGTAAACCGGGATTCCGAGTCTGATCGGGTCTTCCTGGGAGAAGGAATATCCTTCGTTGATCGCGAGAGCTTATCATGGGCTAAGTTGGGACACCCCTGCAGGGTATTAAACTTTCAAAAGTCATGCCTGCGGTTATAGGCGGATGGGAATTTGTTAATGTCCGGTTGTAGATAACTTGACACTAGATCCGATTTAAAACGCATCAACCGCGTGTGTAGCCGTGATGGTCTCTTTTCGGCGGAGTCCGGGATGTGAACACGGTTTTTGGGTTATGTTTGACGTAAGTAGGAGTTCAGGATCACTTCTTGATCATTGCTAGCTTCACGACCGTTCCTTTGCTCTCTTCTCGCTCTTATTGGCGTATGTTAGCCACCATATATGCTTAGTCGCTGCTGCTGCCTCACCACTTTACCCCTTCCTTTCCGATTAAGCTTTGCTAGTCTTGATACCCATGGTAATGGGATTGCTGAGTCCTCGTGGCTCACAGTTTACTACAATAACATTTGCAGGTGCAGGTTATGCGATGATCATGACGCGAGAGCGATGTTACTTGTTTTGGAGTTCTTCTTCGATCAGGGGATAGGTTCCAGGTCGGCAGCCTGGGCTAGTAGGGTGGATGTCGTTCGAGTTTCTATTTGTGTTTCATCCGTAGCCGGATGATTTTCTTATGTATTGTGATGATGTATTCATGTGGCATTGTATGCCTCTTGTATGTATCCCCATCTATTATGTAATGTTGATGTAATGATATCCACCTTGCAAAGCGTTTCAATATGCGGTTCTACCTTTGGTGGGACCTTCGAGTCTCTTTAGGATAGTATCGCATATTGGGCGTGATAAGTTGGTATCAGAGCCTCGACCGATCTTAGGAGCCCCCCTTGATTGATCGTGTAGTTTGGCCGTTGTTGAGTCTAGAAAAAAAACTGTTTTCGGAATCTAGTTATATCGGAGAGTAGGAATTCTTTTTTACTCCTCAGCCCCTTCGTCGCTCTGGTGAGGAATCTTGACGTAGGTGTTTTGAATTACTTCTCTTCCCCTTCAAATTTTCTTTAGGATCACGCAATTGGTTTTCCAATTGTTGGTTCTCAGCTCTTTTCATCCGGTGCATTTCTCGTCAAGTCGACTCGAGCCTCTTCATCTTTGCCAAGTTCAATCCTCAGTTTGCTCTCAATGAAGTTGTTTCTCTGTCCTTAGTTGTTTTCTTTTCCCACCCTCCCACCCCTTCTCTTCTCGAAACCGGAGTCCGTAATCGAGTATCCATCCTACTCGTGCGAAGTCTTTGCTTTCTTTCCTCAATGTTTTCAACCGGTGTTTTCTCTTCAAGATATTCGTCGTTTCCCCTTCCAAGTTGCATTTGTTTTACCTCCCTCCCACTCTTTTCTTCCCGGAGTCTGACTCTCTCTCGACAATCAATTTCATTCGTACGGAACCTCTTCAGTCTTCCCTCAATTATTTCAACTGGTGAATTCTCCTCTCGTTCGTCATTCTCCATCTCTTTTTCTTCTCCGGTGGACGCAATTCAAGTTTTCGGGTTGATTACATTCTTTCCCTCGTCTTAAGTGTTCTCCTTGCTCGTTTGCCTCTCGCCATTCAATCATTCCGGAGTTCGGAAGACATCTCAGGAGATTCATCGGTGTTCCAGTTAATTCGAGGTTGTCACCTCATTCAAACATTTAAATTGTTCTGGTGCTTCACCTATCTCTTCAACAATCCTTTTCAATGGTGTTATCTCTTCAGTGGGCCCTAACCCATAGGTCTTTTCCCAGGATCTTACCTGACTCTTCTAATTCTCCCGGAGTTATTCTCAAATCCTTTTCAAGCGTGACGTAAGAATGAATTTCATCAGTCACATGCCTTCTCCAAGTTCGCTTTCAAATTCTTTTCTTTGTTGGCTCAACCTTTCTGGTCTTCATTCTACCGGGGTATCTCAGTAATTTTGGTGGTGTTTCCCGTCATCATTTGAAGATCAGAGAGGAATTTTTCCTCTAAATCTTGTCCGTTCTCTCGAAGATTCGTGGTTATAACTTCATGTTATCCTGTTGAATTATTCCATTTGTCAGATATTCTTTTCTTACCCATCCGGAGTATGTCAGGAGTCGTTTTCCCATTTCTTTTAACCGGAGGCCATCGTTCCATAAGAATTCTTCGTCCTCACATTACAGCTACCATTATCCAATTATCCCGGTGATTCATTCTCTTTCTTCAGTCATTTTCGAATTCTTATGGTGGTTCGTTCAAGATTATTTTTCTTTGATTATCATTTTTATCCATTCGTTCCTTCAATCCTACCGGTGGCTCAGGAAGACCTTCTCAAGTTTGCGATATGTCACTTCTCAATCCTTTTCAAGAAGAATAAGTAGTATGCAAAATCCATTGCTTGTCATCAATTTAATTTGATGAAGGATAAGCATACAATAAATCTTATTCTTATTTCATCCAAGTGATTAATCCCTTTTTTCTCCGGAGTTTGTTCTTAATGAATAAATTCTAGTTCCAAGTGTTTTCATCTTTTCTTTTACGGAGTTCAATTTCCTCAGCCATTTCGTCGGAACCTCCATCTAAATCATCGCAATGCTCATCTTATTCTTTCATCCTTCAAATTTATCTCATCATCCTTTTGTCACCGGAGTTCTTCATGGTGGTTCTTTATGATTTAATTCATTCTTTCAAGAGTTCATAAAGATTCTTGTTGGTGGAATTCAGATATCTTTTCTTCTTGCATCTCGAAGTGCAATTAATTCTCCATATTTTTTTGAAGTGGAGTTTTGCATTTCTTCATTCTTCTCAGCTATCCAATCATTTCCATTTGTGGCCGGTTATCACCTTATGATCTTGAGATGTTACCTATAAGTCCACAACAAGCTTATTCTTTCGTTGTTGATTTTCTCAACAACTCTGTTCAACCCTTCCTTCTAAGTTCTTTTCATTCAATTCTTTCAATTCTTCTCAGGACATTGTGTCGTTCCTCTCGTCAAGTATCATTCCATCTTCTCTAGTTCATGATTCGATCCTCTCCTTGTTTAGCCGGAGTGCCCTAAATCCTTTCAGTCTTATTCGTTTCTTATCTCGTTCTAACCGGAATTGTTCCATAGTCTATCCGATTCAGTGAGCTTTCGATTCTCGTCATTCTCGTCGTTCCTCTCTTCTTCTCGAGTGCTCTCGATTCTTTACTTCTTCTCTTGAGTTCTTGCTTCACGTCATCCTTTTTCCCTTCCGTCTCGGTCCTAAGATCTCGGGACGAGATCTCTTGTTAGTGGAGGAGTGTTGTAACGCCCCGGATTCAATGCGGTAGGTGTCTGCTAGTTATTCGTTGGCGTTGCAATGTCATTTGCTTGCGTGTTGCATTTTATCATGTCATCATGTGCATCTCATTTTGCATACATGTTCGTTTCTTGCATCCGAGCATTTTCCCCGTTGTCCGTTTTGCAATCCGGCTCTCCTATGTCACCCGGCGTCCCCTTCTTGTCTCTCTTCGTGAGCGGGTGTTAAACTTTCTCGGAATGGCCCGAGGTTTTCCAGCGGCCTTGGTATACCACCGGTAGACCGCCTGTCAAGTTTCGTGCCATTTGGAGTCCGTTTGATACTCCAATGGTTAACCGGGTAACCGCAAAAGCCTCTTTTGTCTTGCAGCCCAACACCCTTCCAAAGTGGCCCAAAACCCATCTAACTCCCCTCCATGCTCTCGGTCATTCGATCACGATCGCGTGGCTGAAAACCGCTCCTCATTTGGACTCTTCTAGCTCCCAGAAACTATAAATATGTGCCTCCCGTCCAAATTCGCGGATGAATCCCGCAGTCCAACCCTAGCCCTGCTCCCCTCCCGCCGCCGTCCGTGCCGCCGGCCCGCGGGGCCCGAGTCGGGCCCGCGCGGCCCGCCCGCCGCCGCCGCCGCGCCCGCTGCTCCCCACCGCCCGGCCCGCGCGGCCGCCGCGCGCCCGTCCGCCCTGCCCGCGCCCTCCGCCGCTGGCCTCGGCCAGGAGCGCCGCCGTCCGGCCGGACCTCGCCGGCCGCCGCCTCCACCAGCGGATCCGACGCCCGCGACCGGCGCTCGCCCCTGCTGCTGCCCCAGCCGGCGCTCGCCCCCGCGCCGCCCGGCCGTTTCCCTTCGCCGCCGGCTCCCTCCGCCGCGGAGCCCGTCCGCCGTCGCCGGAGAGGCGCCTTTGCCGGAGCACCGTCTCTCGTCGCCTTTCCGCCTCCGCCGGGCCTCGCCCCGACCTCCCCTACCGCGGCCGGCCTCCTCCTCACCGGCTCCGTCGCGCCCGCGTCGCCGGCCTCCGGATCCGCGCCGCCCGGAGCTCGCTGGAGCCGCCCCACCCCGCGCCCGAGTTATTTCCGGTCAGATCCGGGGGAGTGGGATGAGATCCACCACTCCCTCGAACCAAATGCGGCATCCCCGCATCCCGGATCCCTCCGTCCCGCGTTGACTTTCGCGGAGGTAAAAATCGCCTAAGTCCCTAAGTTTTGCATATTATCATGCCCTGTTCATCGCATCATATCTCTGCATCAGTAGCTCCGTTTCGTGCATGTAATATGTCAAATTGTTCGTCTCAACGATTAGTACATTTCATTTTATTGCATCATGTTCATTTGAGTCCATCTTGATGCCTGAATCATCATTGCAAGAGTGCTATATGATGTTGTCTGTTGTCTGTTAACAGAACTTGCTCATTTGTCATTTTTGCCATGATTGATGTGTGCATCCTATGAGCATGAGTCCTACATGAGTTTTGATCTATGTCATGCCATATTTACAGTGATGTATGCCATGTATTTTTTTGATTAATGTGGTGACTAGCACAAGCATGCAAATTAGGCTTCGTGATGTTGCTGAGTTTTGTCCCTGTTCTGCTGTTATTTTTATGCCATGTAAACTTGATGCTACAGAGAGATCCATGCATATTTTGAGATACTTCAGTAAGGGTGTTTTGAACATATGGTTTTTCTCTATCCATTCATGCCCCCTGCTTGCAATTATGGAGTAGTCTAGCATGTCATTTGCTTGCTCTACTTTTGCTACAAAATGTTTCCTAGCAGATTGTTTACATGTTATTCAATTTTGCCAAGGTTGTTGTAGTTGATCCTTGCATGCTATGAACTTGTTCTTGCCTTGGTTAGCTTCATAAACATGTCTTCTTGCTGATGATATGCTTATCTTGTCATGCAAGGACTTGTGGTGAGTGAATCGAGCTTGTTAAGTAGTGTACTTGTTGTTACTGTTTTGCTAGGCTGAATCTGTTATTTCGTGATGCTATGTAAACCTGCTGCTACAAGTCATTCTATGCATAATCTGGAGATGTTCACTAAGGGTGTTTTGTTCTACATGTTATGCTCTATCCATCCATGCCCCTGGTTTCAATTATATTCTGCTGTAGATTGTTGTACTCTTGCTCCAAAGTTGCTAAATAATGTTGTTGTCAGCCTGTTAACATTAAGTCCAGTGTTGCCATGATTGTTGTTAGTGATCCATGTACCCTATGAGCTTGCTCTTGCCATGCTTAGCTTCACAAACATGTCCTCTTACTGTTGGTCACCTTATCATGCCATGTATTTCTCTGTGGTGAGTGGTACAAGCTCACCAACATGCCTTCTTATTGTTGTTCCTGCCATGTTTGAATCTGTAATATAACTTGCCATGTTTACATGGGTGCCATCATATTTTCTGTTCCTTTTTGGCTCATGGTCAGTAAGGGCCTTTTGTTCTATGCAATTAGTAGATTCATTACATGCCTTTGTTTTCCATGATAAGTTCCTGTAACATATTGTTTGATAGCTCTAAACATTGCAACCTGATGTTATTTTCTGCAAAGTCTGAATTGTTATTATTTGCAATCTTGCCATGTGTGTTTGAGCATGTTCTAGTGATTTCTGGAGATAGCTCAGTGTTCGTGTTTTGTTATGCTTTACCTGTACATCATGTCCATGTCTTTTGTTTTCATGTTGAGATGTTGTAGCATGTTGTTTTGGTGCTTGCAATATGCCTAGTTGCTGTGTTGGACAGATTGTTGCTATAACTTGTATAGAGTGTAGGTGTGGAACCGTTGCTCCGTTTGAGTGTGCTCTATATGAAACTTGCTTGGAATTGCATGTAGTTTCATATTATCATGCTGCATCCATGTTTTGAGGTGTTTGCTTGATGTTTGTATGCATTTTGCATCAATGCCATGTTTAACTTGTTTTGCTCATATCTTCTAGGCCGTACCTCCGAACTAAATGAACTTTATATGTAACTTGACTAGAATCTCGTGTACATCATCTTGGTGCATCTTAACTTGCTGTTTAACAACTTGAACATAATGTTTATTCAGATCTGGACCAATTTCGAAATATGCATATGAGGACTTACCGAAATTGTTATATGTTGTTCCCGGCCTCATTTAAACTTGCCTTGGTGCGTTGCTCTTGTTTGCATCATCTCTTGCCATGAGTAGCTTCATGTAGCTTTTTCATGCTTCATGCTTGTTGTGCATCATGCCTTGTTCATGTGGGGTGTGTTTACTATGTTGTGTGCTTCTTTTCGATAGTTTCTGTTTCGTTGCGATCGTGAGGATTCGTTCGTCTATGCTTGGTTCATCTTCGTGGCTTCATCTTCTTCATGGACTCGTTCTTCTTCCTAGCGGGATCTCAGGCAAGATGACCGCTACCCTGGATCTCACTACTATCATTGCTATGCTAGTTGATTCGTTCTATCGCTATGTTGTGCTACCTATCTTTTGCTCCTCAAGCCTCCCTAATTGCCATGAACCTCTAAACTTTGACACCCTTCCTAGAAAACCGTTGCTTGGCTATGTTACCGCTTTGCTCAGCCCCTCTTATAGCATTGTTAGTTGCAGGTGAAGTTGAAGATTGCTCCATGGTGGACAGGATTATGTTGGGATATCACAATATCTCTTATTTAATTAATGCATCTATATATTTGGTAAAGGGTGGAAGACTAGGCCTTTTGCCTGGTGTTTTGTTCCACTCTTGCCGCCCTAGTTTCCGTCATACCGGTGTTAATGTTCCCGGATTTTGCGTTCCTTACGCGGTTGGGTGATTTATGGGACCCCCTTGACAATTTGCTTTGAATAAAACTCCTCCAGCAAGGCCCAACCTTGGTTTTACCATTTGCCTCACCACCACCTATACCCTTCCCTTGGGTCGGCCAACCCGATGGTCATCTTTATTTTAGCCCCCCCCCCCCGGGAGGGCCAGTGCTTGTCTAAGTGTTGGTCCGAACTGAGCTCCCTGCGGGGCCACCTCGGGGAAACTCGAAGTCTGGTTTTACTCGTAGCTAGTCTCATCCGGTGTTGCCCTGAGAACAAGATATGTGCAGCTCCTATCGGGATTGTCGGCGCATCGGGCGGCTTTGCTGGTTTTGTTTTACCATTGTCGAAATGTTTTGTAAACCGAGATTCCGAGTCTGATCGGGTCTTCCTGGGAGAAGGAATATCCTTCATTGATCGCGAGAGCTTATCATGGGCTAAGTTGGGACACCCCTGCAGGGTATTAAACTTTCGAAAGTCATGCATGTGGTTATAGGCGGATGGGAATTTGTTAATGTCCGGTTGTGGATAACTTGACACCAGATCCGATTTAAAATGCATCATCTGCGTGTGTAGCCGTGATGGTCTCTTTTCGGCGGAGTCCGGGAAGTGAACACGGTTTTTGGGTTATGTTTGACGTAAGTAGGAGTTCAGGATCACTTCTTGATCATTGCTAGCTTCATGACCGTTCCTTTGCTCTCTTCTCGCTCTTATTGGCATATGTTAGCCACCATATATGCTTAGTCGCTGCTGCAGCCTCACCACTTTACCCCTTCCTTTCTGATTAAGCTTTGCTAGTCTTGATACCCATGGTAATGGTATTGCTGAGTCCTCGTGGCTCACAGTTTACTACAACAACAGTTGCAGGTGCAGGTTATGCAATGATCATGACGTGAGAGCGATGTTACTTGTTTTGGAGTTCTTCTTCTGCTTCTTCTTCGATCAGGGGATAGGTTCTAGGTCGGCAGCCTGGGCTAGCAGGGTAGATGTCGTTTGAGTTTTTGTTTGTGTTTCATCCATAGCCGGATGATGCTCTTATGTATTGTGATGTTGTATTCGTGTGGCATTGTATGCCTCTTGTATGTATCCCCATTTATTATGTAATGTTGATGTAATAATATCCACCTTGCAAGGCGTTTCAATATGCGTTTCTATCCTTGGTGGGACCTTCGAGTCTCTTTAGGATAGTATTGCATATTGGGCGTGACAGTAGGACAGTAGCAATTATCCCTCAAGTGGATGACCTAAGGTTTATCAATCTATGGGAGGTGCAGGATGAAGATGGTCTCTCTCAAACAACCCTGCAACCAAATAATAAAAGGTCTCTTGTGTCCCCAACACACCAAATACAATGGTAATTTGTATAGGTGCACTAGTTCAGGGAAGAGATGGTGATACAAGTGTAATATGGATAGTAGATATTTGTTTTTGTAGTCAGAACAATAAAAACAGCAAGGTAGCAATTGATAAAACGGAGCACAAAGGGTATTGCAATGCTTGAAAATGAGGCCTAGGGTCCGTACTTTCGCTAGTGCAATCTCCCAACAATGCTAATCTAATTAGATCATATAACCATCCCTCGAAGTGCAAAGAAGAATCACTCCAAAGTTCCTATCTAGCGGAGAACACAAGACGAAATTTTTTGTAGGGTACGAAACCACCTCAAATCTATTTTTTGCGATCAATCTATCATAGAGTTTGTACTAAAATAACACCAAAGCAAATTCAGAATAATGATATTCAATCCAACACAAAGAACTTCAAAGAGTGCCCCAAGATTTCTATCGGAGAAGCAAAGACAAGAACGTGCATCAACCCCTATGCATAGATTACCCCAATGTCATCACAGGAATCCACAAGTTGAGTGCCAAAACATATATCAAGTGAATCAATATGATACCCCATTGTCACCACGGGTATTCATATCAAGACATACATCAAGTGTTCTCAAATCCATAAAAGTATTCATTCTGATAAGAACAAAATCTCAAAGGGAAAACTCAATTCATCACAACAAGATAAAGAGGGGAGAACACCATATGATCCAACTATATTAACAAAGCCCGCGATACATCAAGATCGTGACATCTCAAGAACACGAGAGAGAGAGAGAGAGAGAGATTAAACACATAGCTACTGGTACAAACCCTCAGCCCTGAGGGTGGACTACTCCCTCCTCATCATGGTCGCCGCCGGGATGATGAAGATGGCCACCGGTGATGATCTCCCCCTTCGACGGAGTGCCAAAAAGGGGTCTAGATTGGTTTTCCATGGATACAGAGGCTTGCGACGGCGGAACTTCTGATCTAGGGTCTCCACGAGTGTTTTTGGAATATTTGACAATTTATAGGGTGAAGAGGTGGTGCATGAGGCCACCGAGGTGGGCAAAACCCACCAGGGCGCGCCTGGGCCTCCAGGCACTCCCAGGTGGGTTGTGCCTCCCTCGGGGACCCCTCTGGTACTTCTCTGGCCCATCCTAGGTGTTCTGGTCCATAAAAATTCTCCAAAAAGTTTCGTTGCATTTGGACTCCGTTTGATATTGATTTCCTGCGAAGTAAAAAACAACAACTGGAACTGGGCACTATGTCAATAGGTTAGTCCCAAAAAATGATATAAAGTTGCTATAAAATGATTGTAAAACATCGAAGAATGATAATATAACAGCATGTAACAATCAAAAATTATAGATACGTTGGAGATGTATCAGGCAGCCCCAAAGGCTACCTCTTCGGTGCAAGAAGACCAGGATGTCGGGCTCGACAGGACGGAGATCATCGCCGAGCCAATGTCTCACGGCTAGAAGCTTTGCAGGCAAAGACCACCTTTCGTCGGGATAAGATGTACTTCATGTTCCCCTTTGAAATTGGCCATTGTGGCAACCCTTCCTGTCTAGAGTTTGGCGGAAGAGGACCGGGCTAGTATACGTATAGCTAGACCTCACCTTAGAGAGGGATCGAGTTCATCCATCCCTCAAGCTCAGAGACGCTAAATAAGCCTCCCAAGCCAACTTGTACACATTCATTCATCCTCCCTCGCGAGGCAATCCAACCATAAAGCAGGAATAGGGTCTTACACCGCAAGGTGGCACCAACCTGGGTAAAATGTTGTGTTCTTCATTCTCTTTCCTTTGTGTTGAGATCTCATGGAGGCTTGGTCGGGGAGTTGGGTGCAGCTAATACGGCTAGGTGAGGAGTAGTGAGCACGCCCCTGAGTTCGAACTTTTCTTGGGTCCGTAGAGCCCTGATTCCGGCATTTGGGGCGCTGGGTAGGGGTGTGCTTCTCTTCTTCCGTTCCGCTCCAGGTTCAGCTACACCGACTCCGTGGCCGACACCCACCATGTTTGCACTGAGTGTCGGGCGGCCCGTGTCGCCCAGACCGCTCTTGTGGAGCGCGATGGCCGCCATCACTCCGTCGCCATCGTGGCTACCGCCACCAACCCAGTCACACACGAGCAACAGGACTCTTTGTTGCACCCCTCCATGCGGTGGGACAGTCGCACCGCCTCTCCATCACTCACCCCAGCCACAACTTCGTCCTCCCATGTTTGCCGCGGGCCGAAAGAGACTTGTTCAATTTTTGTGATATAGCATGAAAAGAATTTGAAGCAAGAACACCATAGATAGCTAGAGAAAGTTCCTAGGCATTCTTGCACATCAATTTGGCCAAAAAAAATCAATACAATCAAAACAACAAATGGATGTCCTCGAATGGGAAAATATGCAAATCAACATGCTCACAGAAGAAAATGTCAAATGAAATATGTGTCAAACATGCACCATCGATTCTAGCATCTAGCAAGCAGTTGGCGATGACTAGGTCATCTATGTATGAATATATTGACTTAGGATTCAAATGAGAGCATTTGATCATAGGTCATACTCATCGTTTAAGCACAAGTGGGGTTACCACTTTTACATAAAGCATTAATGTCTATGGACATCCTTGCATGGACATCATCATATGAGCAATTCACTCTATGTCTATTATCCATAGACATAGAGTGAAATGCTCATATGATGATGTGCATGAAAGCATTAGGTTACCTTGTTCCTTGTCTTACCAACAAGAGGGTTTGTGACTTCATAAACTAGTGTAAGATATGAAAGTTGATTGCACAAGTCCTCGCCAAAATGAATATGAGTGAAGTATGTTGGTGGAGTCACTCTCAAGAACACCCTAGTTCTTCTTCTTTGGGACCCACATCAACTGGATGGGAATCCTTGGAGTTGTAGTCAAACTTGATGATGTAGAGCTTGACGTAGTCTTGGGAACCCACTTGACCATGGCCTTAGGAGCTTCTTCACATGAGTCAATCTCTTGTTGAAGCTTGTCCTTGCCTTTTAGCTTGTGATCTTGTGGTGGAAGATCATCTTCAGCTTGTGTTCCCTCAAAAGAAGTGGGGTCATACTTCTCTTGTTGAGGAACAAAATTTGTCTTGGGGTTTTGACCTTCTTCCCATTCAACTCCATTGGCATTGAACTTTCATTCAAAACCAACACCTTGATTCTTCCGGTGCCTTCATTGCTTGTGTATAATTTCCTCAAATTGCTTACTCCCGGCAAGGCTCTTGTAAACACCTTTCTATATAATTTCCTTCAATAAGCTATTTTCTTGCTCAAGTGTACCTTGGCTAAGATAAACATTAGTGGAATCAAGAGAACTACTAGAAGCAACAATATTGTATTTAGCATGATTATTGTTACTACTAGAAAAATAATATTTCTTGCTCTTGTTGCTAGATTTTACTTGTGTCATATAACTACACAAGAGGAGACGTGTAGCAATGTAAGAAGAACTCTTCTTCCAAACATCATCATTGATAGCTTTTATAAACTCATGCTCTTCCTCTAAATTTATCTTCTGGAAGCATAGCTTCTCATGAGTTCTTAGGAGATCCCTATGATCCTCTAGAGTTGTTTCATGAGCTAACTTAAGAGTGTTTAGTTCTTTAGTTAGACGCTCAATCTCCTTCGTATCATTGTAATTTTTTTCATCTTGATTAGCATGATTACTAGAAAGTTCATCATTGTTTTCACTAGTTTTGTCAACAAGTAAATAATCATCACCTAGATAATCATCTTCATCACTATTGAAATCAATGTACTTGGGGTGTGATACCTTGGGGCCTTTAGCCATGAAGCATCTTCCAATTCCTTCATTTGGTGAGTCAAATATGTCATGGGAGTTGGATGACACAAGAGCAAGTCCGACAACACCTACAGCTTGAGTATAATCGGAGTCGGAGTGATAGCTTCTCTCGGAGTAGTTGTCGAGGTCGGAACCGAAAACTCATTCACCAACATGAGCTTGATGTCTTCGTCTTGTGTAGCTCTTTGATGATGTGTCCTTCCTTTTCGAATCCTTGCTTCTTCGAAAGGATCTTCGTTATAACGATCATCTCTACTCCTTCTCTCTCTTGGAGGTGATTCATCCCTTCTACTTCTCCTTTTTAGTGAGTCTTCTCTTTTCTTGTAGGGAGTCGTACACTCATTGGAATAGTGTCCAGGTCTTCCACAATTGTAGCAATTACGATCATGACTAGAAGATCTTTTGTCATTGTAGGAACTTGAGTTGGAGCTTCTCTCTTTGCATCTTTTCTTGTATTATTTGTTGAAATTCATCACCATTAAGCTCAACTCTTCATTGAAGACTAGCTTGTCACTTGATGTTGTAGGAGCGTCACTTGAAGTTTTGTATGCACCACTTGACTTATTGTGGAGCTCTTCCTTATCCTTGAGTGACATCTCATGAGCAAAAATTCTACCAATGACTTCTGTTGGCTTGAGATCTTTGTAGTTGGGAATCATTTGGATCAATGTGCACATGGCATCATATTTTCCATCCAAGGCTCTAAGGATCTTCTTGATGATGAATTTGTCGTTCATCGCTTCACTTCCTAAGCCGGCAATCTCATTTGTGATGAGAGCAAGCCTAGAGTACATTTTGGCGACTCATTCACCATCCTTCATCTTGAACTTTTCAAATTGACTTTGAAGCACATCCAACTTGGATTCCTTGACGGACTCGGTACTTTCATGCATATCAACCAAAGTATCCCAATTTCCTTTGCATTCTCAAGGCGGCTGATTTTGTTGAATTCTTCAGGGCACAATCCATTGAATATAATATCAAAAGCTTGAGCATTGTATTGCAACATCTTCAATTCATCGGCGGACGCTTCTAGATCTGGTTCTCTACCATCTTCAAAGTATTCACCTTGCAAGCCTATACGAACAATAGCCCAAACGGCAGGGGTATGACCAAGAATATGCATTTCATCTTATGTTTCCAACTAGCAAAATTTGTACCATCAAAGTAAGGACCTCTACGGTGATAGTTTCCCTCTCTAGATGGCATACTCTCCTAGGTTGTGAAACCAAGGCTATGATCACCAAAGCTATGGAAATCAAGACTAATGGAGACCAAAGCTTTGATACCACTTGTAGGATCGAAAGTATGTCTAGAGGGGGTGATTAGACTACTTGACCAAATAAAAATCTATCATTTTCCCAATTTTAGTTGTTGGCAGATTTTAGCAATTATGACAAGTCAAGCAATCAACCTACAATGCAATTCTAAGAGCATAGCAGCGGAAAGTAAAACATTACATATGAAGGTAAAGGGAAGGGTTTGGAGAAGGCAAACTCAATGTAGACACCAAGATTTTGGGTGTGGCTCTGATAGGTGGTGCTATCATACATCCACGTTGGTGGAGACTTCAACCCACGAAGGGTAACGGATGCGCGAGTCCATGGAGGGCTCCACCCAAGAAGGGTCCACGAAGAAGCAACCTTGTCTATCCCACCATGGCCATTGCACACGAAGTACTTGCCTCACTCGGGTAGATCTTACTTGCCTCACTCGGGTAGATCTTCACAAAGTAGGTGATCTCCTTTCCCTTACAAATTTCTTAGTTCAACTCCACATCTTGTTGGAGGCTCCCAAGCGACACCTAACCAATATAGGAGACACCACTCTCCAAAAGGTAATAAATGGTGTGTTGATGATGAACTCTTGGCTCTTGTGCTTCAAATGATAGTCTCCCCAACACTCAACTCTCCCACACAGATTTGGCTATGGTGGAAGAAGGATTTGAGTGGAAAGCAACTTGGGGAAGGCTAGAAATCAAGGTTCAAATGGTAGGAATGGAATCTCTTGATCTCAACAAATGAAGGTGGTTCTCTCTCGGAAAATGGATGGTGGAAGTGTACGCACGTTCTAATGGCTCTCTTACGAATGAATAGGGCGTCGAGGGGTATATATATAGCCTCCGCACAAAATCCAACCGTTACACACTTTTGGTCCATCTCGGTGGCACCGATCAGTACAAAAATATGAACGTTATGAATCTCAGTGGGACTGACTGGAACAACTCGGTGGGACCGATGTGCTAGTGCTTAGGGCGAACTTCATCTAAGTGGCGTCGATTGCATCAACTCTGTGAGACCTAAGTGAAGCAATAAGCAACAGAGAATCAAACAGGCCAACTCGGTGGGACCGATTTCATAAACTCGCTAAGACCGAAGTAAATGCAACAAGTCATACAGCCCTGGCAAGGCCATCTCAGTGAGACCGAGATTCGCATTGGTGTGACTGAATTGTTAGGGTTTCTGGTAGTGGCTATGTCAGTATGAACTCGATGGCTCCGGGTAGGGAACATCGGTGGGGCCGAGTTTGGAATTAGGGTTTGGACATGTTTGGATAGAGAAAGTGGCTGAGGGTTTTGGAGCAATATCACTAAGCATTTGAGCCAGTATACCATTAAGCAACACCTCATCCCCTTTTAATAGTATTGGCTTTCCTATGGACTCAATTTGATCTTGAATCACTAAAATAGAAATGAAGAGTCTTGAGCTTTTGCCAATCCTTGTCTGTATCATTTTGAGGGGTCCACATGTCTAATCCATGCCATGCCAATCATTGAACATCGTGAAATATTTATCTTGAATGGGTATTATTTCAATGCGCTATATGTTGTTATGAATTACCAAAACCACCCAGGGATTAGTTGCACTTTCAATCTCCCCCTTTTTGCTAATTGATGACAACATATAGATCAAAGCTTCGACAAATGATTATATGAATGAAGTACATCATCGCTTTGAGAAGTATCTAACAAGCAAGAGCTCCCCCTAATTTTGTGCATTATTTAAAAATTTGTGTTTGAATGCAAATGCACAATCGATCAGGACTATGGGTCACTCTTCCATGTCACATACCTCTTGGTGGAGCGCACAAAATTATATGAGTGAAATAACATGCATGCATCACCAAGAACATAAGTGAATGATCATACACAAATAATTGTAGAGATAAGCATTAAGCACACATTAAGCAAAGTATGATCAGTCACACTACCAAACATAGTATCTCACAGGCATAACAATCAAGTAGCACGAATCAAATGAACATAGTCGGAGGGTGCATTCCATTAAGAACAAACCCGATTGAAGATTGCAATGGGAAAAAAGTCCCCGAATCATGGAGAGAATCATTTGGGAAAACCTGCCTGTCAACCAAAGACTCTGAAGATGAACTCAAATTACTATAGGGAACTCGTCTGTCAAGCCGAAGGCTCCAAGGCTGAAGACATATGTCCAAATAAGATGGTCATCCTCGGTATCAAAGACCATTTCAGGGGCTACTGACGGTGTCCTGGACTAGGGGGTACCAACCTAGTTGGCCCATAGTCAATGGTCCGAGCATATGGCCCATCGTACTCGCAAGGAAGGACTCCAGAAGCGTCATACAGCAACGTGATCAAGATGGGTTTTGCCGAAGACTTGACATGTACTCCAAGGGTAGCATCGGCCGCCGACATGTTTATCCCTAATTTGTCAATCGGCCATGTTTAACCCTAGGTACCACCCCCCCCCCCAGTGTTTATATAAGCTGGGAGATTTAGTCATAGGGAGGACGGTCATAATTACAACCTCCTAGCCTTAGGGTTAGAACACAACTTACGATCTCGAGGTAGATCAAGCTTGTACTCGATACACAATCACCAATACAATCAAAGCAGGTCGTAGGGTATTGCCTCTTCGAGATGGCCTGGACGTGGGTAAAACTATCCCCTTCATCCCTTGTTACAAACAGATCCCAGATCCACAGCTAGGGACCACCTACAACAAGGTCTACCGGTTTTAGTACCGACAATGCGTCCTTAATTGCCGGTGTCTAGTTTCTCGGCAACTCCAGCCTTGATTTTCGGTACCATCTTAGTACTTCTCGATTACCTGCCAGGAGGTATTCTTCATGGTTTCATCAATCGAGTCTTGTGTCTTGGAAAGATCCATTCTCTGGCAAGCCCTTGCCATCAGGAAGGCTACCACTACCTGTGGATAAGTTAGGGTACTAAAGCACACGTGTCTTAGTACACCGACACTTTTAAACTGCTATTCTCGCAAGGTGATTCAAAATGATCGTGTCTTTGTAAATCCTAAGTCCACATCGTCAAATGGCAAGTTCAAATGTGAGGTAGAACTTGTGACCATCAATGGAATCAAATATGATCAATACTTGATATTGTCCATTTCACATGGAAAATGTAAAGGCATGTCTATCTCTAAACTCTCTCGTCAAATCATGAAATGGACATTAAACCCCCCATGGTGACCAAGTACAAGCAAATGAGATATGCGACGTGAGCGGGTGGGCAATACATGTACAATGTGGTTCCTACATCATGGAGACCTTGTCTGTGTGACTTTTAAATTGCTATTCGTGCAAGGTGATTCAAAATGATCATGTCTTAGTAAACCTTGACTCCACATCGTCACGTAGCAAGTTCGAAATTGAGGTCAAACTTGTGATCATCAATGGAATAAACACATGATCTGTGCTCAATATTGTTTATGTCACATGGAAAATGTAAAGGTCCGTTCATTGCGAACTTCTCCTATTGAATCCTGCATCACAGTGTGGTGGATCAAACCTATTCATAAGAAGATGTCAAACCAAACATTTGCAATTTGTTGAGAACTTTTTGACCTCACCAATAGGGCCAAAATAATACAACTTGACAAAGTGTATATTTTTTGACCAACAATTCTAGTGGATTTTTTTTTCAATGGAAAATGGATAGAAAACCCGAATGGTTGTCACGTCTATTTGGTACAACAACTTGTATGCTTACGACCAACCCCAAATTGTCTTTCCCTACATGACTAAGGAAAAATGTCGTTCCCTCCTAATTTTCACTCCCACGAGTGTCTTCGTTCCCTGCACCGATTTTGAATGATGCGCTAAATTTTCAACACCTGCTCCTAAATACCGACGACTTGACTCTCATCACTCCCTCATCCCTCTCTTATCCCTCAGATTTGTCGCCCTCCTGGTGACCTATGGCTCCATCTCTAGTAAACTCGATGGCTGGGACACTCCATTACGAGAAAGTCTTCAAATCTCCATCGTCTACCCCAAAACCTTATCATACACTACCAGGTGAGAAGTTCCTCTCCCTCCATCCCCACCCCACAACCCAATCTATGTTTGTGACACCCATCTGGATTTATACATGTGCTTCATTTTGGCCTCTTGGTGTACTTTCACCTTTTGATTCTTCTAGATCAACTCAATTTTGTTATATGTATTACGATCCGTACTGTGGTTCATTCAATCTAGGGATCTAGTTCACTTCACATGGTCTTATTAGGAAGATCCTGATTATTCCTAAGACTTGTGTATTTTAAGATTAATTGATAACTGAAACATAAGTAGTTGCATCAATGATGAACATGGACGTGAATAATTGATCTTTGATTCTCAACTGCTACCGGCAAATCAACAAAAGTATATGAGCAGGTACTGGCGAAAACAATGAAGGACAATGGTGCTTGAATATCTGAACCAATGAAGAAACACTATGCTGGTATAATTGGCCCACCAAATTTTGCTTGTATAGCACATTATTTTGTGCATGCTGGCGCGCAAACAGATGATTTCAGAAAACAATTAAGAGGAAGAAGCTGATGTCTACTATGTTGACATGGATGAATATGTACCTTCACCTTCAGTTACAAAAAAGAATAAATGGACCCCTGCTATTTACAAGGTAAACTTCCTTTGTTGAGTTTTCATGCATCTGTATTATGCAAGCTATAACACATTCATTAAACCATTCACTCAATATGTTCTAACTTTCATGGGTACAGCTCAGAACTGACTTGAAGGATGCATTTGCAGAAGAATTTTGAACTGGAATTTTGCAAATGAAGTGTTCGACACTGTAAATATAAATCCATGACCATGTTCTAACAAGGTCAGAAAACGTACATAATACTTTAGCTTCCTCTTGAGATTTTAGACTTATGCACTTCCCGTCATACTAAGTTTTTATTTCATGTCATAGGAATTTTTCTGAAAACGGAAAAGCAAACATACATGTTGTGGTGGTAAGCGGTATGGCTGGCAGTTCAAAATATGATACCCATCGTAGCTCTATGGTAAAATTTTAAGTAAGTTATTTAAATCCTATTTGTTGTTGATTATTACATGATATGCAATACTGATGTGAGTGTCCTTATTCCATAAGGCCAAAAACATCAAGAAGATAGCATCCAGTTTGGAGTTTTATAGAAATTCACACAACATCGAGAATATTCCAGTGTGAGATAGATTGTAGAAGAAGCACATATAAGCAATTCATAATGTTTTGGCTTCAAAATGATTGTGTGAGACATCATAGTGTAGTGTACAAACAGTGCACGAGCGACGCTTTCAATCATGACACAGACAACAAAGAGCGCATGTTTACAAAAAGTTATGTCGCAAGTACCTGACGTGTAGATTATTGAGGAAAGATCTCCTCCGCCACAACTTTCAAGCTTTGGCATCTCATCACATAATTCGTTCTCCGAACAATGCATCCTGAGCTAGAAGCGAAGATTAAAGCACAATCAGACGCAAAACAGACAAATGCCACATTTGCAGAGAATCTGAATGTCCTACTTAGTGCACAAATGCAAGAAATCAAAGAGCTCAAAAAGGAAATAGCAAATAGAAATATAAGCTATCAAGATGGATTAGGAGAGAAAATCAGAGGCTTTGAAAAAAGCAGCAATAAATGGAGGGAATTCTTAGTCCTCTCTTAAGGAGGTCATCGCAGTCTTCGCAGGAGACTGCATCACAACACATCAATCACTGATGGTGCACTACTGTTGTCCGTCATGATGCCTTCTTGAGTGTCTTATTCCTAACGATTGATAATATGTCATGTGGATGCTCATTTTAATATGTAGATCACTGTTGTGAGAAATGTGAAGTCCCATTGTTATTATAATAAAAGTTATGATGGCAATGTTAAATTTCAAATTTTCTCAAATTCAAATTCAAATTGGTTTACAAAATCAATCGTGCACATTTTGACGCTATAATAAAACCTGTGACGGCACTAGCGATGGAAATTGAAACTGTCACCACAGTCGTGTCCCCACTTATAAGCAGTCACATCAGCACTGTCCAAACCCACATGGAAGCAGCCACATCAGCACTGCCAGGTCCCACAAGTAAGCAGCCACATCAGCATCTTGTTGGCCCATATGTCAGTAGCGTTAACCAGTCAAAACTGACAATGACGTATTACTGGCAGGATCGTCGACGATAAAACCCTCGGTGGACCCACATGGAAGCAGTCACATCAGTAACTGCTAGCCCCACTTGCCAGAGTCTTTGACTGGTCAAACCCATGGACCAATCACCGGTGACGGGATTATCATTGCCAAAAAGATCTTAGGAGTCAAATTGGCTGTCATAAGTGACATTCTAGGCCGTCACTGAAAACGGCCATCAGCGACAATTTTTGGTTCGACACCTCAGATACGATCTTGTGTGACGGAGGAAGTGGTACCATCAAGATTTTATTGTTTATTGCGGCATTTCGGTGATGGTGGAGGTGACGGCTGGAAAACATCGCCGGGACATTTTCCTTGACGAGAAAGGGTTATACGTGACACAAGTGAAATGTGGTAAAATAGATCAAATTATGTAGTGTTGTGTAGCGTCCTAGTTAGTTAGTTTGGGCATGATGAACTTCGTTAATTATGTTTACTATATGTTGCTTCTCTTTGCTAACTCTTTCTCTTCGAGTTGCTTACGTATATCATGTTGCATATTATCGATGAATTTGGCTGATGACGATGCAACTCTGTTAGGGATATAGATCGATGACCAAGGAGTGCTATGCTGTGTACATAGGGAGGGTTCTGGGAGTGTACGACGAGTGGCTAGAGTGTCAGGTCAAAGTCGACCTCTTCCCAGGCAGCAACCACAAAGGGTTTCAAAGTAGAATCCAAGTGGAAGCTAGTTACTTGAGGTTCATGCTACCCATTTTCCTAATGTACAAATAATATATTTTCATAGTACTCCCTCTGTCACAAATTACTTCTCGCAAGAATGGATGTATCTAGACATATTTTTAGCTCTAGATACATCCATTTCTAGACAAGTAATTCGGGACGGAGGGAGTATAATATATATCTTTTAGGACCACCACCTTCTTCCTCCTGCACCCGACGCATCCTTTCTTCCTACTCGTCAGTGCATCGCCGCCACCACTTGCGGAGGGTATGCCTGGACAGCCGCCACCAATAGGACGCATCAGAAGACCAACTAGGATGCACTCGAGCAAAGTTGCGGCGGCAAAATTCGGACGCCGAGGACCTCCCATAGTCGCACGATCGAGTAATCATCAAATCAAACTAGCCGCGTGAGAGCATTTCTATGTCTGATTCATCTCAGATCTATCGATCCCCTACCACGATCAGATTTAGATTGACTAGTGCAGCCCAACAATAAGAATTAACTCCGTCCGATCTATCCACTAGAGCAGCCAAAACCAAGCAATATGAGTGTCTGCGTAAACCACGATCAGATCTACCAACTATCCAACCAAAAAGAACTACGTGTATGCGTGATCCACTCACCTCCTGCATGACGATGAGTTGCTTCTCTGTGGCCGTGCCGGGCTGCTCCTGTGCCCACGGAGTCACTCCCTTCATCTTTGTTACCATCTTCACCATGTCCGGGGGTTAAATGATTATGCCTCGATCGCCAATACCTAGCTAGGGTTCTGGGGGCTTGCTACGGCGGTTGGGTGCCTAGCTAGGTGGGTTAATTAGGGTCAAGGGAACACGCTCACTTGTGAAGGGAATGGAAGAAAGTGGAAAGAGGACAATTGGACAAAGATGGCCAGTGTTGTGCGAGCGCGTGGAAGCGAGGCACAAGCACACACGCGTTCTTTTACCATATACAGTCTATATATCATGAAAATGATTAATTCCTACCAAAATCATATCTCATTTCTATTTTTTCTTTTTGTTTTTTTTCTAATGGTAGGATGATGCACTCTTTTGCTGACCGAGACCTACTTGTTAAACAAGAAAAATGAAAACAATTTGAAACTAACAACAAAAAGATAAGAGTGATCAAACAACAATAACACCTAGTAAGCAATTCACAATACTATCGGACTCAAAGAAGGGAAGAAACAATGAAAGGCTAAACTTTTTCATTTTATTAGTACTCCCTCTGATTCATAATAAGTGTCAGCAGGTTTGAATTAAAGCTACACTTATGTTGGATCAAAGGGAGTAACAAGTAAATATTTAGTTTGGTGAAAAGAAACATGCAGTGTTGCGGCAGTATCAAAAATGGATCAAAAAAAGTACCCAAGACGATATTTCTTCGATGAAAGGAAGTAAAGTATATAGTAGAATCAAATGGAAAAAATAGTACTATAAATGGTTCAATGAAATTACCGAACCAATAGATGGTAGCATTGAGCTTGTGTGGTTCAAGACCTCATTAGGAGAATGATTTGTAAAGCCAGCATCTTGATTGGCATGTGAGATCAGCACTTGATTTCAACCTGGCAAATTATCGTCACAACCTATATCTTCTTCCATTACTACTTCTTGAGCGACTAGTTCAGTTTTCATAGGGGATTCATGTTTGTCCCTGCTAAGGGTAAGTTGGGTCCCTTCAGTAACTATCAACTTGTCAGCACAACCTATTTCTTCTTCCATCGAAACTTCTTTCCTCTCTTCATTTTCTACCTGGGCTTTAAATTCTTCCCCTCTAGGAACTGGTGGTAACATGTCGCCACAACCTATATTGTCTTCCACAGCCATTTCTTCTACCTCTGCATTTTCTGTTGGAGCTTCAAGTTGAGCCTCTCTAGAAACATCCCCAAGTTGTTGTGAATATATTTTAGTGTACTCTGATTGAGTGGAGTTTAGATCCACAGAAAGATTAAGCCCCTCATCCGACTGCACGGTTATTTCGAAGGTAGGTGTCACACAATGTCCTGGTATTTCATCATATGTGACAAAAGATTAATTTATATGCAATATTTTCATTAGAATTATCTTCATAGTTGCAACATGAAAGTAAGAAAGATACCTCTTGGAACTGTAGTGTGATTTGTTTCCAAGGAAGCCATATCATTTACGTTTGACATTCTGCCGCGAGTGATAATTCCAACTTTAGGAGAGACCACAATGTTGTCGGATTTCTTCTGACGAGCAGTCATCGAGGAGGTTTTCTTCCGAATATTGCGAGAAATCTTGCTCCAGACTACCAAACTATAGTCAGAATATGTGCTTTGAATATGTTGGAACAGTAATGCCTCTTGAATTCATAAGAAATGGCATCACATACTCATTCTTTTGATTCAAAGAAATGGTCAAACGGAAAAGGATAAAAAAATCTTGGATCTCGATTATAAAGCCTATAGGAATTCTGCAGTCCAAGTGGGCCTCTTCACAAAACTCTTGCACATAAAAAATGAGATGAAAGTTTTTGTCACATGATGACATCCTTGTTATATAAGGTAAAAACACAAGATAGGTAGTTTAACTCGCACAACCACAAATTACTTCTATGTACAGTAAACTCCTTCGAATCGCCTAATGCGCACCCCCGGTATATTGTGGGGAACATGCTAACAAATTTTCCACCACACTTAGAGGAATGTAAATAAGAAGCTTGAAACTTGGAACAATATTCACATGTGCACGCCACTCTAGTTTTTGCTAAACTTGTCCTGGCCCAAATGGCCAGCATATGTCTTCAAATATAGGATGTATTAACAACGAACTACCTAAAATTAGAATGTGGATGCATCACAATTTTTTCTTACCATTAAGCGGATACTGGTATGTACTTGCATGTGTTTATACGAAATAATTATCAATAGAAATCATATGGACAATGGCAAAGTATGAAGACACCAAATGGCCATGACATATATGTTGTGTGAAAACGTCTATAAATCTACTGACATGTATTTTGTTTAAGTATTCACGAAAATTATAAGAATGCAGCAATTTTATCATTTACCATTGGAACTTGAGCAAACCAAATACCATATGGAAATAAAAGGTTAGAATAGAGAACCATCAACTTTAGCCACTACGTACATACACAACCAATCTGCTAAATCTAGGAGCACAACTCCGAAGAAACAAGATGACAATGGCAAGACTTAACAAATGGAACTTTCTTGTGATTATCACATCCTTGAGAGTTCACTACCAAATCGAGAACACACTGCTATAACTTCAACTCTTGCTATGGTTCCTAGCTACTATAGTCAGGATAGATTGTACGAGACACTCTAAGACCTTTTACAAGGGATGTAGGAACTGTATATGACTTGTTAGATTGAAGACATGTATGGTTGTGGATCCCCAAATATCTAGAACCTAACATAGTGAGTTGATGGATCCAAGAGTAGAGTTAGATGTTCTTTGACTCGTGGTAGAGGGTTAGATGTGTACTAAGGTGTGGTTGCGGGAAACACTACACATGGTAGTAATGAAATAGTTTTTATTAAATTGTTTTATACATACCGATATGAAGGTATTTTCAAAATTATACTAAAATCCATGGACTCACATGCATTTTATTCATTTAACTCACTTTGCAAAATCTTAGATATAGTATAAGAATATACATAGAATGATAAAGTAATATATATACTACGACATGCTAGTATATAAGATATGATGGTAACTACCACCCGGTGGTAGTATATAAGATATGATATGGGGGGCGCGTTTGTTATTTCCTTTTTAGAGAGGGAAAGCGCGTTTGTTTGTTGGAAGCACAA
Source organism: Triticum aestivum (assembly GCF_018294505.1). Taxonomy (NCBI): domain Eukaryota; kingdom Viridiplantae; phylum Streptophyta; class Magnoliopsida; order Poales; family Poaceae; genus Triticum; species Triticum aestivum. The sequence continues at coordinate 483,817,478 of NC_057807.1, read as the reverse complement.
GAAAGTCATGTTTTACTTCCCTTCTTCGTTCTGTTTTTTCGCTGCCTTGATTAGGAATCTTTTATTGGTGCCAGCTTAGAATATATGTAGAGAGGAATAGTTTAGGGGACCTCATGATATGCACATCCCCTAGTATTATTTGATTAAGAAAACAAAAGTATGTTCACATGAATCACAATTGGATATATAATCTCTGATTAAATTTAAAGGGAAACCGAAGGCTCGAAAAAGCTACCAGGAGAAACTAGAATCACCTAGCTCCTTAATCCAAACAACTCATTTCTCGACAAAAACTGCTACAAGGTCCCACAATAAGGAAAGGTGATGATGTGCTTCACTTCGAGAAGAGCAGTGGCACTATGGCAGCCTCCCATGAGGGTGCAAGAACAGTTACAATACTCCCTCTATTTCTTTTCTTTTTACACCGTTGTCTAAAGTTGAACTCTTCAAAGTTGGATCAAATTTATATTAATAACATTTGCAATACAAAATTAATATAATCAAATCCATCATGGAATATATGTTCCTTCCTATATGTTCAGATCATATTTATTTGATGTTGTAAATCCTGATATTTTTTATTTTAAATTTGGAAGAACTTTACGAATTTAACTTTAGAGAAATCTAATATGCATAGTAAAAAAGAAAAGGAGGAAGTATATGGTGTAGTCAATGATAAGAGCCAGAAAACCTAGTGAGACAAGGAAAAATTCGTCATTGAATTAACAAAAAAAACAAAAAGGTGCTATAAACTTGGGAAAATGGAACCCACCACCCAAACAAGTTCCAATAAATGTGTCTAAAACATAGGGAAACAAAATATAAACTGACAATAATGTGTGAGTACATGAGTGAAAACATGTGCAGAGCATGATTCCGCCGTCCCAAATATAAGTCGTATTAGTTGTCTTTAAGTCAATCATAAAAGTTCGGCAAAAAAAGAGGAATACCAGCATTTACAATACCAAATAAATACACCACAAAAACAGGTGCATCTACTGATATTGATTGGGTATTGTAGGTGTTCATGTAAGTTCAAATTAAGACAAAACTAATATATATGACTCGTATTTTGGAAGGAGGGAATACAGGATGATTACATCGAGCACACATTGGTACAAAAACTAATAATTTTATGATCGTGTACATGCATTAGGTACAGATCACAACAACAGACTCAACTGTAAACAAGGCAAAGTGACTGAAGCAGATTTCAGGATTTTCACACCACCAGTGGCCGTTACTGTAACAATCTGCTCATTGGAGTTTGGTTGTTTATTATCATTCTGCTAACATGTGAATATCAGGCAGTAACATATTCACACAAGACATTGTTGGGCATGCTGTCATTGATTGATTTTTCCCGGTAAAATCAGTACAAATTTTGCTCCGCGCCAAGATCACAGGAAAGGTTTTTCATACACTGCGTCAACCCCTTCGATTGAGTTTACATCATGCTGCTAAAACTATCTTCAGCTGAATTTTCAAATGTCTAAGAAGAAAGAGTGGTCTGGTACCATGACCAGTAGTTTATCCGCAGGGGATCACATTTCTGCAGGACTGAGCAGACAACTACTGCAATATCAGCATGTCCCGTTTCAGGATCAGAGTTCTCCATTGCTTCGATGGTTCCTTTAAGATCATTTGAAGGCTGCAAACCCATGCGAAGAAGATCAAGCAGGAAGCTCAAAGCAAATACGCATGTCCAATCCTTATTCAGGACTTTGTGGCAAGCATCAGAAATGCGATTATCAGCCACCAGCAAATTGTTATCATCCTTATATAAACCTCTGAGGTATCTCCAGGGGCTTTCATTCTGAGGGTTCACCATAATGGCCTCAACTGTGTAATCTACTTCTGAGTCGCGCATTGCCGCAAGGCCCCTAAGAATTGGTGATCGTGTTACCACAAGGTATCTCCGTTGCAACAACAAAAAAACATACTTCAGTATAATTATGAATATTTGGCCTTAATTCCTCATCAGTAGAAAAAGGCACTCGCAAGGAAGAAGTTGGTTACGAGGTAAAACCACGATCAATAAAAAGTTAATAAATCAAGGACAAGAATGGAGATTGCAATACTGTTTTGATGAAATTAATGCACGATGATCCATGAAACTCTACCCGATGGTGAAGAATCTGAAGTGAAATGGCATATCGAAAATACACAAGAAAGCATCCAAAGAAGGACAAGCAAATGACCTGATTCCAAGCTGAGTTATGGAAGACATCTTCCTCAAGAAGCTGGTTGCAGTACTGCAGTTCACTCTCCCATCCACCCAATGCTTGAAGAACCCACTGCATCAATTATAGCAAATCAATTACATTATTATACCCAATATTCTCCTGGTACTAAAATTGCTTAGTACAACAGCCAAGCGAGAAGTAACAAGCTTAAAGGATACAAACATCCAACTTGTACTGAACATCAAAAGGAGATACTGCATACCTGCCTATGGGACCAAGCATGGTAGTTTTTAGCATCCATAGCAAGTATCTTCCTTGTAAAGTCATGTTCACTATTTGCAGCATCTGGTCCTATTTTCTCATTAAGCCATCTCTTGTGATGCCTGAGGGGAAAATATACCTGGAGGGTTAGTTGGAATTTCACCACAGAGAAGGAAAAGAGTCAGTTTGAATTATGAAAGGATAAAAATATAAGCAAGTGGTAACTCATGCAGAACTCCACAACCGCCAAATTGGAGATTAGTTTCTTGTCAAACGCTATGGCTGCCGCTATAGCTGCTGGGAGAGGCCGTCACGAAATCGTTTCTCCCGCGATTTTAATCTATGATTACAATTAATAATTCACATACTTATATTTTTTCGGATAGTTAACATACTCATATGGTCATCATTGTTAAGGTGGTTTGTCTATAGTGCTCCTGGTCGGCCATTTCACCACTAATATAGTAATATGGTTATACTTTATTAAATAAACAATAGGAAATTTTCTGGCCCACCTTAGAGAGCTCCCACAGGCAGTGGGAATAACATATTTGGATAGATATAACAAATATTGGTGTACTTCACTGTTAACGAGAAAGGATGCAAAACCTCGGAAGTTCATTTCAGAGCTTGGGCTGTATTGAGCTTGTTTGTCTTTTTATTTGAAAAGATCAAAATTCACAATTTGGACTTCCAATTTTTTCTAAAAATAACTCCACATGTTTATATCGATATATTCTACATGTATGCAAAGTTTAATGGTGATATATGTTAACATGTGAACTACCAAAAAACAAATTCATAACTTCGATAGCTATGAATAGTACATACATTGTTCTTTATTGAAAATTCATAAATTTTCCATTTTGTGTGGCTCAAATGTTAACGTATTTCATCATGAAACGTTTTACACTTGTAGAATGCATTCATATGAATATATGTATAGAAATCTATGACTTTTTCAGACTTTGAACTATGGTTTTTAATATTTAGAAAAATTCAAGCTCCAAAATGCCTCACTCGCAAAACCTAGCAAGTAAACAGGAATACAATTTCTAAATTAGAACAATAAGCAACGTTCCAAAAAGGTGCTATAATTTTGGGAAAATGCAACCCAATCATATGCACATAATTGAAATTCCACCCAAAAGCAAGTTTGAATGAGTTCCCAAAACAAAGAAAAATTCAATAAAATAATGGTAAAAATAATTCGTTTGAGCACATGGTTGGCACACATGTGCCACAATGCAATACAGTACAAACTCGCACAACACAAATCATTAAGTCGTTCATACATCACAACAACAAATAGCTAAGTTGATTTATTTCACTCTTTGGTAATATTGGCCCCAGCACCTGCTAGTTCCCAGCTAGCAACTTTGCATCAGTTATCATGATGTTCTTTGTCCTCCACCTTCTTGCCAAGCTCCAATGTCATATTGGCAGCTGCAGAGCACCTCGCATCATGTGGGGTTGGACTAGGATCGCTAGTGATGCTCATCTCAAAATCAGGGCATTTCAAACGTACTTCGCCGACATGCATTCCTGAAAAGATAGGAGAGTAACTGGTGGATAAGTGCTCAGAAAATAATGTCACACTAAATCTCACCCTGTACATTTTAAAACTGAACCAAAACTAAACCAAACCGAACCATTAATTTTTTATGGTTTATGATTTCGGTATGGTATGAACTTTTTATATCGTTTTGAATTCTAGATTTTATGGTATATACCAAAAAACCGTATGGTTTACCGAATAAACCGAAGTAAAAAAAATATGTATATTTCTTGGGGAGAACAACCATAGAGTAGTCCTTTTTTGTACATAAACTAGATTTCATGTTAAGCGCATCCAATTTTCTTGTAACGAATCATATTTCTCTTAATAAGAATGCTAAGCATGTCCATAACCATCCAATCCATGCATGCATATACAGTCGCATATAGTTATATACTCTTTGTATAAAAAAGATATGTGTTTTGAGTCATAAATTTACAAACTATTATATGTCATTTTCAAATTCGCGTCAACTTTGGTTTTATGGTATATACCGAAACCATACCAAAATAATTTGGTATATATTGAAACCGAACCGTATCTAAATTTCATACCATATTTACCAAAGTATTAATATCGTACAAACCGAAAAAACGTATAAACCGAACCATGTAAACCGAATGTACAGAGTAAACTAAATCAAACAGCAGTTCTGGTTTTTGCTAGCTGGAAACCTATTCAGTTCTTGACAAGTGGAATGCAATGCAATGAGTAGAGGTGATCTCTAATAGATCCGACAACGGCGCGACACATGTCTTTGGTAACCATGGACCGAACCGTGATGTTTAATAAACCTAACACTTGAATAGAGCACAGACAAGTGGTTTAGAGATATGACCTTTTGAAAACTCTTTAGCCCAAGGGGTGCTACACGGATTGGATTCAACAAACGCTAATCAGAAAGTACGTGGCACAAGACCCATTTCTATGAAATTCTTATTATTGTGCCTATATGGTCCAAGAACTCAATGCTTGTCCATTTGGAAAATTAAAGAGATAAGAGTAAAGGTATTTAGAGACACCATCTGCTAGTGAAGGTAGTACTGTGTATCTAGGGGCCATCCAATCGCAATCACAGCAGATATCATTAAGCTCCTGCATTGACAAGTGTCAAAGGTACAGATGGCATTTAAAATTTTAATGCATCAGTGCAGCGCGAAGTTTCTTACCATGCATTTATCGCGTTGTGCGAGTGCCTCCTTAAATTTCAATTCCATTCTATTAGTGCTCTTGGTTTTCCCATCATCGCCAGAGAAAATTAGATTGGCAACTTTCATTATATTTGAGCTAGGTTCCTTATATTTCTCCATTGTTGACAACACTTCTTTTGTCATCTTCTTTTCTGCATAAGGTTTAAACATGATGAGTAATGGAAATGTGGAACTCATACATAAATTAAAATCATGGGTGACACTGCCGCAATAGCGGCGCTATCACGAATCTGAAACGGCTGCGCTATCTGCATGGCATGGGAAATTGCCGGAGATTGCAGCATTCCTTCCTTACTCATCGTGGCCAAATCCATGCCGCAATTTCTGTTCGCCGGCGATTTTAAACTATGAACTCATATAGAAATAACTTCTTGCCAAAATATGCCACACTTCTAACAGACGATTTGTCCACAGTTTAAAGTGAGGAACACGACAGTTTAACACAGAACTTTGGGAAATATATGGCTCCCAGCAAAACATGCCCACAATGTTTGCCACAAAACAATGACAATTCTAGAAGTGATTATCAATCTAACGATGTTTAGATGTGTAAAATGGTAGAATACCAGTCTTAATTTTCTGAATGTCCATCTTAATTTTATGAATGTCCATATCACATTGAGCACTTCCATCTTGAAGTATGAATTCCTTACGAAGCTGAAACAAAGAGGGGATGAATTTACATAAGATTCTCAACTAGAACAAAATATAAGAAACACAAGCATCATTTTTTTCCTGAAACAAAAGAGAAGACATATAACATACAATAGAATCCCGTATTTTCTTAATCTCTACCACGGAATCACGAATCTGATCATTGCTATTCTCAGTGACGCCACCTTCAATGAAATTAAGAACACATAGGTTAAAAAGTTGGAGGACCAATAACCAATAATAGGGAAAACAAGCTGTCTTGCGATCGCAACCTGACTTAGGCGCTTTCATGATTTGGCGTTCCAATGCACCATCCTTCATTTCAACATCAATACGTGGTTCCTGATACAACCATTTATTCAAATGACCTAGGTCTATATTACTCACAATAATATCAAGTGCATAGGAAAAACAAAAATGAATAGTGCAACAACCTAAAATGGAGAGAGAGAGATAATAAGGCACTACTAGAATAACTCGGGACAAAACCAGATTCTAGTAGCGTAACTGAAGTATCTGTGCATGTGCTTGGCCACTGTTCATCAATCAAGGTGACTGCTAGCTAGCTAGCTTGCACGTATGTATGCTGCTGCTCTCTGGTGAATTTATCAAGCGATCAAAAGCCAACAATATTAGCCAGGACTTCCCACACACAAAAAAACAAGACTTGCCTAACTTATGGTCGCTATTTGGTCACCAAAAAAAATGTTATGATCACTATATCGTAGGTAGATGCAACCAACAGATAATTTTTAACAACTACTCAAGCAGAAAATAGTTAAACATTTCAGTTGTACATTCTTATGGTTGCATCATTTAAGAAATAGTATGACCGAGATGGCCTCTCCCATTTCTGCAAGTATATGAATAAGTATAGTTTTTTTTTGCAGGGAATGAACAAGTACAGTTTGACATAGCAAAATAAAAATTACTGCATATCGTAGTTATTAAAAAGAGAGTTACACGAACTAAGAAGGGAGGGGTTTCTGCTTGTTGTGGTTGCCTATACTGTATCCCTAGGCCCAGTTTTGTACCGTCGCCCTGACGTATGCCTGCGTGCGCCCATGCTTCTGATCGGCTCCGGCCATCCTCCGATGCGATGCGCCTTCTCTACTGCCGCATGGGGGTGAGACTAGGCTTCGCCGCTGCCACCATATCTCCATCGCCTAGCTAACATTTTCTTTATTTTTATTTCGAGGCGGGAGCAATCCCGGTACACACAAGGAAAGAGCATATGTTCTGGGTTGGGCCTCCAATGCGCATCGAGACCGACCACTACACAATTAACACAACACATCATTTTAACGACCCCCTAAACTATCACATTTTGACCCCTCAAAAGACTAGGATCCCGCTACAAATCAGATGTCAGATTTTTTTACCGTGGCAAATCGAACCTTTTATAGCGTTTTAGAAAAACTATCACATCTCATTCCTAAAAAAGGAAAAAATCTATCACATCTGGGACGCATCAATCCTAGAAAGGAAAAAATCTATCACATCTAGCGGTGGGGCGATTAGTACTACACTACTACTACAGAATCAGTTTTGGTCGATTTATTGCTTGGAAGTCGCTTGATCTTGGTGCGAGTACCAGAGGGAAAATTAACCAGATGCAATCTAGCTAGCTAGCGATCCAGCAGAATCTCACCCCGATTCGTCCAGCCATAGCTGCTTGGGTTCACGCCCGATTCGTCCCCAGCGCATGACGGCATGAGCAACGCCACCCACCATCTTCTTCGTCCTGCACCCGACGTGTCCCCACGCTTCCTACCCTCACCGCTCGCCACCCTCAACTCAACGAAGGCGGATACGACCAACTAGGGCGCAGTCAAGAAAAACCGCGGCGGCGAAATCCCCACATCTGTCCCTTCCGATCGACCCCTTACCCGTATGTGCATGCGAGATGCGCCCCCCTATACCACGATCAGATCGGATTCAGATTTACCAGGGGGCGCAACAAATAACAGCAAAGAGCTCCGTCGACGACCTATAGCTAGCAGCCAGGCAAGACGTGCTCCACTCACCTCTGGCACGGCGACGAGCTCCGGGGCCGTGCCGCGCTGCTCCTGCGCCCGCGGCGTCACTCCCTTCAACTTCGTCACCATCTTTAACTCCCTCCTCTTTTTCCGCCCCATACGATTCAGCCTCTCTTGCTAGGGTTTTTGGGGGCCAAGTGCGGCGGCTGGGTGGCTACACCTACCCTGCCGGTGGGTTTTCGGCCTTTGTACGAGGAGAGGGCGAAGCGAAAGACAGAAATGGCAGGGCTTGAATGCCTGTTTCTCTGCGAGCGCGTGATTTCCACTTTGGAAGACTACACTAGTTGTCTACCCGACGGACTAGGAATTTTTGGAAGTTTGTAAATATTGTGCATAGAAAGTTTCCATAAGTATACATTTTTTGCTTTAAAATCTTACAAATATTTATTTATGTATATATCTTTTAGTACTAGCCATTTTCCTAGTGTACAAATAATATATTTCATAGTACTCCCTCTGTCCCAAATTACTTGTCGCAAGAATGGATGTACCTAGACATTTTTTAGCTCTAAATACATACATTTCTACGACAAGTAGTTCGGGACGGAGGGAGTATAATATATATCTTTTAGGACCACCACCTTCTTCCTCCTGCACCCGACGCATCCTTGCTTCCTACTCGTCGGTGCCTCGCCGCCACCACTTGCGGAGGGTATGCTCGGACAGCCGCCACCAACAGGACGCATCAGAAGACCAACTAGGATGCATTCGAGCAAAGCTGCAGCGGCAAAATTCGGACGCCGAGGACCTCCCATAGTCGCACGATCGAGTAATCATCAAATCAAACTAGCCGCGTGAGAGCATTTCTATGTCTGATTCATCTCAGATCTATCGATCCCCTACCACAATCAGATTTAGATTGACTAGTGCAGCCCAACAACAAGAATTAACTCTGTCCGATCTATCCGCTAGAGCAGCCAAAGCCAAGCAATATGAGTGTTTGCGTAAACCACGATCAGATCTACCAACTATCCAACCAAAAAGAACTATGTGTCTGTGTGATCCAGTCACCTCCTGCACGTCGATGAGTTGCTTCTCTGTGGCCATGCCGGGCTGCTCCTGTGCCCACGGAGTCACTCCCTTCATCTCCGTTACCATCTTCGCCATGTCCGGGGGTTAAATGATTATGCCTCGATCACCAATACCTAGCTAGGGTTCTGCGGGCTCGCTGCGGCGGTTGGGTGCCTAGCTAGGTGGGTTAATTAGGATCAAGGGAACGCGCTCACTTGTGAAGGGAATGGAAGAAAGTGGAAAGAGGACAATTGGACAAAGATGGCCAGTGTTGTGCGAGCGCGTGGAAGCGAGGCACAAGCACACACGCGTTCTTTTACCATATACGGTCTATATATCATGAAGATGATTAATTCCTACCAAAATCATGTCTCATTTCTGTTTTTTTATTTTTATTTTTTTCTAATGGCAGGATGATGCACTCTTTTGCTGACCGAGACCTACTTGTTAAACAAGAAAATGAAAACAATTTGAAACTCACAACAAAAAGATAAGAGTGATCAAACAACAACAACACCTAGTAAGCAATTTGCAATACTATCGGACTCAAAGAAGGGAAGAAACAATGAAAGGCTAAACTTTTTCATTTTATTAGTACTCCCTCCGATTCATAATAAGTGTCAGCAGGTTTGAATTAAAGTTACACTTATGTTGGATCAGAGGGAGTAACAAGTAAATGTTCAGTTTGGTGAAAAGAAACATGGACTATTGCGGCAGTATCAAAAATGGATTAAAAAAGTACCCAAGACAATATTTCTTCGATGAAAGGAAGTAAAGTATATAGTAGAATCAAATGGGAAAAGAATAGTACTATAAATGGTTCAATGAAATTACCGAACCAATAAATGGTAGCGTTGAGCTTGTGTGGTTCAAGACCTCATCAGGGGAATGATTTGTAAAGCCAACATCTTGATTGGCATGTGAGATCAGCACTTGATTTGAACCTGGCAAATTATCGTCACAACCTATATCTTCTTCCATTACTACTTCTTGAGCCACTAGTTCAGTTTTCACAGGGGATTCATGTTTGTCCCTGCTAAGGGTAAGTTGGGTCCCTTCAGTAACTATCAACTTGTCATTACAACCTATTTCTTCTTCCATCAAAACTTCTTCCCTCTCTTCATTTTCTACCTGGGCTTTAAATTATGCCCCTCTAGGAACTGGTGGTAACATGTCACCACAACCTATATTGTCTTCCACAGCCATTTCTTCTACCTCTGCATTTTCTGTTGGAGCTTCAAGTTGAGCCTCTCTAGAAACATCCCCAAGTTGTTGTGAATATATTTTAGTGTACGCTGATGGAGTGGAATTTAGATCCACAGACAGATTAAGCCCCTCATCCGACTGCACAGTTATTTCGAAGGTAGGTGTCACACAATGTCCTGGTATTTCATCATATGTGACAAAAGATTAATTTATATGCAATATTTTCATTAGAATTATCTTCATATTTGCAACATGAAAGTAAGAAAGATACCTCTTGGAACTGTAGTGTGATTTGTTTCCAAGGAAGCCATATCATTTATGTTTGACATGCTGCCGCGAGTGATAATTCCAACTTTAGGAGAGACCACAATGTTGTCGGATTTCTTCTAACGAGCAGTCATCGAGGAGGTTTTCTTTCGAGTATTGCGAGAAATCTTGCTCCAGACTACCAAACTACAGTCAGAATATGTGCTTTGAATATGTTGGAACAGTAATGCCTCTTGAATTCATAAGAAATGGCATCACATACTCATTCTTTTGATCAAAGAAATGGTCAAACAGAAAAGGATAAAAAAATCTTGGATCTCGATTATAAAGCCTATAGGAATTCTGCAGTCCAAGTGGGCCTCTTCACAAAACTCTTGCACATAAAAAATGAGATGAAAGTTTTTGTCACATGATGACATCCTTGTTATATAAGGTAAAAAACAGAAGATAGGTAGTTTAACTCGCACAACCACAAATTACTTCTATGTACAGTAAACTCCTTCGAATCGCCTAATGCGCACCCCCGGTATATTGTGGGGAACATGCTAACAAATTTCCCACCACACTTAGAGGAATGTAAATAAGAAGCTTGAAACTTGGAACAATATTCACATGTGCATGCCACTCTAGTTTTTGCTAAACTTATCGTGCCCCAAATGGCCAGCATATGATTTCAAATATAGGCTTTATTGACAATGAACTACCTAAAATTAGAATGTGGATGCATCACAATTTTTTCTCACCATTAAGCGGATACTCGTATGTACTTGCATGTGTTTATACGAAATAATTATCAATAGAAATCATATGGACAATGGCAAAGTATGAAGACACCAAATGGCCATGACATATATGTTGTGTGAAAATGTCTATAAATCTACTGACATGTATTTTGTTTAAGTATTCACAAAAATTATAAGAATGCAGCAATTTTATCATTTACCATTGGAACTCGAGCAAACCAAATACCATATGGAAATAAAAGGTTAGAATAGAGAACCATCAACTTTAGCCACTACGTACATACACAACCAATCTGCTAAATCTAGGAGCACAACTCCGAAGAAACAAGATGGCAATGGCAAGACTTAACAAATGGAACTTTCTTGTGATTATCACATCCTTGAGAGTTCACTACCAAATCGAGAACACGCTGCTATAACTTCAACTCTTGCTATGGTTCCTAGCTACTATAGTTAGGATAGATTGTACGAGAGATTCTAAGACCTCTTACAAGGGATGTAGGAACTGTATATGACTTGTTAGATTTAAGACATGTATGGTTGTGGATCCCCAAATATCTGGAACCTAACATAGTGAGTTGATGGATCAAAGAGTAGAGTTAGATGTTCTTTGACTGGTGGTAGAGGGTTAGATGTGTACTAAGGTGTGGTTGTGGGAAACACTACACATGGTAGTAATGTAATAGTTTTTATTATATTGTTTCATACATACCAATATGAAGGTATTTTCAAAATTATACTAAAATCCATGGACTCACATGAATTTTATTCATTTAACTCACTTTGAAAAATCTTAGATATAGTATATGAATATACATAGAATGATAAAGTAATATATATACTACCACATGCTAGTATATAAGATATGATGGTAACTACCACCCGGTGGTAGTATATGAGACATGAGAGTAACTACCACAGGGAGGGATTATGGAGGAGATCCCAAGAGATACAAATCCCCTGACATTATTTGATAAAAGAACTGACTTGTGGCCATGTGAATCATAATTGAAAATAAAATCTTGAGAAATCAAAGGCTTCAAAACCCTACGGAGAAATAGAATCACATAGGTCCATCTTAAATCCAAACTACCCGGGGCTCAATCAAACTGCTATAAGGTAACACAACAATGAAAGACATATAATGTCCTTACATTTCAAGAGTTGTGGTGAGGCTCCAATGATGGTGGTAGGGATGAATTTGAAAGAAGTATAATATATGATGTAGTTCACTAGTCAGGTAAAAACATGTGGAAAGCCTCATAAGACAAACAAGAATGGAAACATTGAATTAACAAAAATAAATCAACCATCCAAAAAGGTGCAACAATTTGATCGATATTTCTAGTAAAATTAGTACAGATGTTGCAGTGCCAAATCGAGAACGCCGCCATACCTCAAACACTTGGTATGGCTCCAGCCAACTATAATTGGGATCAGCCGCATGGAGAGATGCCAAGTACTGATAGAAGGATTGTCGGGTGTAGAGATGGCCCGGTAGATTGGTGGAGGCTATGGTTATGGATGCCAAGATTCAAATCCTAACACACTAAGTTGAAGGATCAAAGGGTAAGTTTAGAAGTGTTATGCGCAAAGGCAAGGTTGTGGGATGAGCGGGGGTGTTATTGGGATCTCGAGCGCTGGGAGGAGACCGAGCATAGGAGAAGAAATGTCATTGGAGATGGAGAGTTGGTGGAGGATGAGAGGGAAATGACGATGGAGATGAGGAAAGGGACGGGCTAGGGTAAGTTGGGGAAATTTTTATGGGGGCGCGTTTGTTTGTTCCTTTTTAGAGAGGGAAAGCGCGTTTGTTTGTTGGAAGCACAAGAAAGTCATGTTTTAATTCCCTTCTTCTTTCTGTTTTTTCGCTGCCTTGATTAGGAATCTTTTATTGGTGCCAGCTTAGAATATATGCAGAGAGGAATAGTTTAGGGGATCTCATGATATGCACATCCCCTAGTATTATTTGATTAAGAAAACAAAAGTATGTTCACATGAATCACAATTGGAAATATAATCTCTGATCAAATTTAAAGGGAAACCGAAGGCTCGAAAAAGCTACCAGGAGAAACTAGAATCACCTAGCTCCTTAATCCAAACAACTCATTTCTCGACAAAAACTGCTACAAGGTCCCACAATAAGGAAAGGTGATGATGTGCTTCACTTCGAGAACAGCAGTCGCATTGTGGCAGCCTCCCATGAGGGTGCAAGAATAGTTACAATACTCCTTCTATTTCTTTTCTTTTTACACCGTTGTCTAAAGTTGAACTCTTCAAAGTTGGATCAAATTTATATTAATAACATTTGCAATACAAAATTAATATAATCAAATCCATCGTGGAATATATGTTCCTTCTATATGTTCAGATCATATTTATTTGATGTTGTAAATCCTGATATTTTTTAATTTAAATTTGGACGAACTTTACGAATTTAACTTTAGAGAAATCTAATATGCATAGTAAAAAAGAAAAGGAGGAAGTATATGGTGTAGTCAATGATAAGAGCCAGAAAACCTAGTGAGACAAGGAAAAATCCGTCATTAAATTAACAAAACAAACCAAAAAGGTGCTATAAACTTGGGAAAATGGAACCCACCACCCAAACAAGTTCAAATAAATGTGTCTAAAACATAGGGAAACAAAATATAAACTGACAATAATGTGTGAGTACATGACTAAAAACATGTGCAGAGCATGATTCCGCCGTCCCAAATATAAGTCGTATTAGTTGTCTTTAAGTCAATCATAAAAGTTCGGCAAAAAAAAGAGAAATACAAGCACTTACAATACCAAATAAATACACTACAAAAACAGGTGCATCTACTGATACTGATTGGGTATTGTAGGTGTTGATGTAAGTTCAAATTAAGACAAAACTAATATATATTACTCGTATTTTGGAAGGAGGGAATACAGGATGATTACATCGAGCACACATTGGTACAAAAACTAATAATTTGATGATCGTGTACATGCATTAGGTACAGATCACAACAACAGACTCAACTGTAAACAAGGCAAAGTGACTGAAGCAGATTTCAGGATTTTCACACCACCAGTGGCCGTTACTGTAACAATCTGCTCATTGGAGTTTGGTTGTTTATTCTCATTCTGCTAACATGTGAATATCAGGCACTAACATATTCACACAAGACATTGTTGGGCATGCTGTCATTGATTGATTTTTCCCGGTAAAATCAGTACAAATTTTGCTCCGCGCCAAGATCACAGGAAAGGTTTTTCATACACTGCGTCAACCCCTTCGATTGAGTTTACATCATGCTGCTAAAACTATCTTCAGCTGAATTTTCAAATGTCTAAGAAGAAAGAGTGGTCTGGTACCATGACCAGTAGTTTATCTGCAGGGGATCACATTTCTGCAGAATTGAGCAGACAGCTACTGCAATATCAGCATGTCCCGTTTCAGGATCAGAGTTCTCCATTGCTTCAATGGTTCCTTTAAGATCATCTGAAGGCTACAAACCCATGCGAAGAAGATCAAGCAGGAAGCTCAAAGCAAATACACATGTCTAGTCCTTATTCAGGACCTTGAGGCAAGCATCAGAAATGCGATTAGGAGCCACCAGCAAATTGTTATCATCCTTATATAAACCTCTGAGGTATCTCCAGGGGCTTTCATTCTAAGGGTTCACCATAATGGCCTCAACTGTGTAATCTATTTCTGAGTCGCGCATTGCCGCAAGGCCCCCAAGAATTGGTGATCGTGTTACCACAAGGTATCTCTGTTGCAACAACAAAAAAAAACATACTTCAGTATAATTATGAATATTTGGCCTTAATTCCTCATCGGTAGAAAAAGGCACTCGCAAGGAAGAAGTTGGTTACGAGGTAAAACCAAGATCAATAAAAAGTTAATAAATCAAGAACAAGAATGGAGATTGCGAGGCTGTTTTGATGAAATTAAGGCACGATGATCTATGAAACTCTACGATGGTGAAGAATCTGAAGTGAAATGTCATATCATAAACACACAAGAAAGCATCCAAAGAAGGACAAGCAAATGACCTGATTCCAAGCTGAGTTATTGAAGATATCTGTTGGAAATATGCCCTAGAGGCAATAATAAAAGTATTATTATATTTCAATGTTCATGATAAATGTCTTTTATTCATGCTATAACTGTATTATCCGGAAATCGTAATACACGTGTGAATACTTAGACCACAATATGTCCCTGGTGAGCCTCTAGTTGACCAGCTCGTTGTGATCAACAGATAGTCATGGTTTCCTGACTATGGACATTGGATGTCGTTGATAACGGGATCACATCATTAGGAGAATGATGTGATGGACAAGACCCAATCCTAAGCATAGCATAAAAGATCGTGTAGTTCGTTTTGCTAGAGCTTTGCCAGTGTCAAGTATCTCTTCCTTCGACCATGAGATCGTGTAACTCCCGGATACCGTAAGAGTGCCTTGGGTGTATCAAACGTCACAACGTAACTGGGTGACTATAAAGGTGCATTACAGGTATCTCCGAAAGTAGCTGTTGGGTTGACACGGATCGAGACTGGGATTTGTCACTCCGTATGACGGAGAGGTATCTCTGGGCCCACTCGGTAATGCATCATCATAATGAGCTCAATGTGACCAAGGTGTTGGACACGGGATCATGCATTACGGTACGAGTAAAGTGACTTGCCGGTAACGAGACTGAACAAGGTATTGGGATACCGACGATCGAGTCTCGGGCAAGTAACGTACCGATTGACAAAGGGAATTGCATACAGGGTTTGATCGAATCCTCGACATCGTGGTTCATCCGATGACAACATCGAGGAGCATGTGGGAGCCATCATGGGTATCCAGATCCCGCTGTTGGTTATTGACTGAGAGCGTCTCGGTCATGTCTGCATGTCTCCCGAACCCGTAGGGTCTACACACTTAAGGTTCGGTGACGCTAGGGTTATTAGGAAGACTAGTATGTGACTACCGAATGTTGTTCGGAGTCCCGGATGGGATCCTGGACGTCACGAGGAGATCCGGAAGGGTCCGGAGGTAAAGATTTATATATGGGAAGTTGTCAAACAGACACCGGGAAGTTTCGGGGTCATACCGGTATTGTACCGGGGCCACCGGAAGGGTTCCGGGGGTCCACCGGGAGGGGCCACCCCTCCCGGGGGGCCACATGGGCTGCGTGGGGCAGGGAGCCAGCCCCTGGTGGGCTGGCCGCACCCCCTCCCTTGGGCCCATGCGCCTAGGGTTGAGGGGGGAACCCTAGAGGGGGCGCCCCCCTTGGCTTGGGGGGCAAGCCACCCTCTCCCCTCTCCCCTAGGCCGCCGCACCCCCCCCTAGATGGGTTCTAGGGGGCCGGCCCCCTTCTCCCTTCCCCCTATAAATAGAGGGGTGAGGGGAGGGCAGCCGCACCACCCTCCAAGGCGCAGCCCTCCCCTCCCCAACACCTCTCCTCCTCCGTTGTGTGCTTGGCGAAGCCCTGTCGGAGTACTGCCTCTCCACCATCACCACGCCGTCGTGCTGCCGGTGGAGCTGTCTTCCTCAACCTCTCCTTCCCCCTTGCTGGATCAAGAAGGAGGAGACGTCTCCCGTCCCGTACGTGTGTTGAACGCGGAGGTGCTGTCCGTTCAGCACTTGGTCATCGGTGATTCGAATCACGTCGAGTACGACTACATCATCACCTTGCAAGCTTCCGCACGCGATCTACAAGTGGTATGTAGATGCAAACTCTCTCCCTTGACTCGTTGCTTAGATGAACTCATAGATGGATCTTGGTGAAACCGTAGGAAAATTTTTAATTTTCTGCAACGTTCCCCAACAGTGGCATCATGAGCTAGGTCTATGCGTAGTTCTCTTTGCACGAGTAGAACACAATTTTGTTGTGGGCGTGGATTTTGTCATCTTACTTGCCTCTACTAGTCTTTTCTTGCTCAACGGTATTGTGGGATGAAGCGGCCCGGACCAACCTTACACGTACGCTTACGTGAGACCGGTTCCACCGACTGACATGCACTAGTTGCATAAGGTGGCTGGCGGGTGTCTGTCTCTCCCACTTTAGTTGGAGCGGAATCGATGAACAGGGCCCTTATGAAGGGTAAATAGAAGTTGACAAAATCACGTTGTGGTGATTCGTAGGTAAGAAAACGTTCTTGCTAGAACCCAATTGCAGCCACGTAAAAGATGCAACAACAATTAGAGGACGTCTAACTTGTTTTTGCAGCGATTGATCATGTGATGTGATATGGCCAGAAGTTGTGATGAATGATGAATTGTGATGTATGAGATCATGTTCTTTGTAATAGGATTCACGACTTGCATGTCGATGAGTATGACAACCGGCAGGAGCCATAGGAGTTGTCTTTATTTTTTGTATGACCTGCGTGTCATTGAATAACGCCATGTAAACTACTTTACTTTATTGCTAAACGTTAGTCATAGAAGTAGAAGTAGTCGTTGGCGTGACAACTTCATGAAGACACGATGATGGAGATCATGATGATGGAGATCATGGTGTCAAGCCGGTGACAAGATGATCATGGAGCCCCGAAGATGAAGATCAATGGAGCTATATGATATTGGCCATATCATGTCACAACTATATAATTGCATGTGATGTTTATTATGTATTATGCATCTTGTTTACTTAGGACGACGGTAGTAAATAAGATGATCCCTTATAAAATTTCAAGAAGTGTTCTCCCCTAACTGTGCACCGTTGCTACAGTTCGTCGCTTCTAAGCACCACGTGATGATCGGGTGTGATGGATTCTTACGTTCACATACAACGGGTGTAAGACAGTTTTACACAGCGAAAACACTTAGGGTTAACTTGACGAGCCTAGCATGTGCAGACATGGCCTCGGAACACGGAGACCGAAAGGTCGAACACGAATCGTATGGAAGATACGATCAACATGAGAATGTTCACCGACGATGACTAGTCCGTCTCACGTGATGATCGGACACGGGCTAGTCGACTCGGATCGTGTAACACTTAGATGACTAGAGGGATGTCTAATCTAAGTGGGAGTTCATAATTTGATTAGAACTTTATTATCATGAACTTAGTCTAAAACCTTTGCAAATATGTCTTGTAGATCAATGGCCAACGCTAATGTCAACATGAACTTCAACGCGTTCCTAGAGAAAACCAAGCTGAAAGATGATGGCAGCAACTATACGGACTGGGTCCGGAACCTGAGGATCATCCTCATAGCTGCCAGGAAACAATATGTCCTAGAAGGACCGCTAGGTGACGCTCCCGTCCCAGAGAACCAAGACATTATGAATGCTTGGCAGTCTCGTGCTGATGATTACTCCCTCGTTCAGTGCGGCATGCTTTACAGCTTAGAACCGGGGCTCCAAAAGCGTTTTGAGCACCACGGAGCATATGAGATGTTCGAAGAGCTGAAACTAGTTTTTCAAGCTCATGCCCGGGTCGAGAGATATGATGTCTCCGACAAGTTCTACAGTTGTAAGATGGAGGAAAACAGTTCTGTCAGTGAGCACATCCTGAAGATGTCTGGGTTGCACAACCGTATGACCCAGCTGAACATTAACCTCCCAGATGAGGCGGTCATTGACAGAATCCTCCAGTCGCTCCCACCAAGCTACAAGAGCTTTGTGATGAACTACAACATGCAGGGGATGGAAAAGACCATTCCTGAAGTGTTCTCGATGCTGAAGTCAGCAGAGGCTGAAATCAAGAAAGAACATCAAGTGTTGATGGTCAATAAGACCACTAAGTTCAAGAAGGGCAAGGGTAAGAAGAACTTCAAGAAGGACGGCAAAGATGTTGCCGCGCCTGGTAAGCCAGTTACCGGGAAGAAGTCAAAGAATGGACCCAAGCCTGAGACTGAGTGCTTTTATTGCAAGGGGAAGGGTCACTGGAAGCGGAACTGCCCCAAATACTTAGCGGATAAGAAGGCCGGCAACACCAAAGGTATATTTGATATACATGTGATTGATGTGTACCTTACCAGTACTCGTAGTAACTCCTGGGTATTTGATACCGGTGCCGTTGCTCATATTTGTAACTCACAGCAGGAGCTGCGGAATAAACGGAGACTGGCGAAGGACGAGGTGACGATGCGCGTCGGGAATGGTTCCAGAGTCGATGTGATCGCCGTCGGCACGCTGCCTCTACATTTACCTACGGGATTAGTTTTGAACCTTAATAATTGTTATTTAGTGCCAAGTTTGAGCATGAACATTGTATCTGGATCTCGTTTAATACGAGATGGCTACTCATTTAAGTCTGAGAATAATGGTTGTTCGATTTATATGAGAGATATGTTTTATGGTCATGCTCCGATGGTCAATGGTTTATTCTTAATGAATCTCGAGCGTAATATTACACATGTTCATAGTGTAGATGCCAAAAGATTTAAAGTTGATAACGATAGTCCCACATACTTGTGGCACTGCCGCCTTGGTCACATTGGTGTCAAGCGCATGAAGAAGCTCCATGCCGATGGACTTTTAGAGTCTCTTGATTATGAATCGTTTGACACGTGCGAACCATGCCTTTTGGGCAAAATGACCAAGACTCCGTTCTCCGGAACAATGGAGCGAGCAACCAACTTGTTGGAAATCATACATACCGATGTGTGCGGTCCAATGAGCGTTGAGGCTCGCGGAGGATATCGTTATGTTCTCACTCTCACAGATGACTTGAGTAGATATGGGTATGTCTACTTAATGAAACACAAGTCTGAGACCTTTGAAAAGTTCAAGGAATTTCAGAATGAGGTAGAGAATCAACGTGACCGAAAGATAAAATTCTTACGATCAGATCGTGGAGGAGAATACTTAAGTCACGAATTTGGTACACACTTAAGGAAATGTGGAATCGTTTCACAGCTCACGCCGCCTGGAACACCTCAGCGAAACGGTGTGTCCGAACGTCGTAATCGCACCCTATTGGATATGGTGCGGTCTATGATGTCTCTTACCGATTTACCGCTATCATTTTGGGGATACGCTCTAGAGACAGCTACATTCACTTTAAATAGGGCACCGTCTAAATCCGTTGAGACGACACCGTATGAATTATGGTTTGGAAAGAAACCTAAGCTGTCGTTTCTAAAAGTTTGGGGATGCGATGCTTATGTCAAGAAACTTCAACCTGAAAAGCTCGAACCCAAGTCGGAAAAATGCGTATTCATAGGATACCCTAAGGAAACTGTCGGGTATACCTTCTACTTAAGATCCGAAGGCAAGATCTTTGTTGCCAAGAACGGATGCTTTCTGGAAAAAGAGTTTCTCTCGAAAGAAGTAAGTGGGAGGAAAGTAGAACTCGATGAAGTACTACCTCTTGAGCGGGAAAGTGGCGCAGCGCAGGAAACCGTTCCTGTGATGCCCACACCAACTGAAGAGGAAAACAATGATGATGATCAAGGTACTTCGGATCAAGTTACTGCTGAACTTCGTAGGTCCACAAGGACACGTTCCGCACCAGAGTGGTACGGCAACCCTGTCCTGGAAATCATGTTGTTAGACAACAATGAACCTTCGAACTATGAAGAAGCGATGGCGGGCCCGGATTCCAACAAATGGCTTGAAGCCATGAAATCCGAGATAGAATCCATGTATGAAAACAAAGTATGGACTTTGACAGACTTGCCCGATGATCGGCGAGCGATAGAAAACAAATGGATCTTTAAGAAGAAGACGGACGCGGATGGTAATGTTACAATCTATAAGGCTCGACTTGTCGCTAAGGGTTATCGACAAGTTCAAGGGATTGACTACGACGAGACTTTCTCTCCCGTAGCGAAGCTGAAGTCCGTCCGAATCATGTTAGCAATTGCCGCATACTATGATTATGAGATATGGCAAATGGACGTCAAAACGGCATTCCTTAACGGGCATCTTAAGGAAGAACTGTATATGATGCAGCCGGAAGGTTTTGTCGATCCTCGGAACGCTAACAAAGTATGCAAGCTCCAGCGATCCATTTATGGACTGGTGCAAGCATCTCGGAGTTGGAACATTCGCTTTGATGAGATGATCAAAGCGTTTGGGTTTATGCAGACTTATGGAGAAGCCTGCGTTTACAAGAAAGTGAGTGGGAGCTCTGTAGCATTTCTCATATTATATGTAGATGACATACTCTTGATGGGAAATAATATAGAATTTCTGGACAGCATTAAGGCCTACTTGAATAAGTGTTTTTCAATGAAGGACCTTGGAGAAGCTGCTTATATATTAGGCATCAAGATCTATAGAGATAGATCGAGACGCCTCATAGGTCTTTCACAAAGCACATACCTTGATAAGATTTTGAAGAGGTTCAAAATGGATCAGTCCAAGAAGGGGTTCTTGCCTATGTTACAAGGTGTGAGATTGAGCTCGGCTCAGTCACCGACCACGGCAAAAGATAAAGAAGAGATGAGTGTCATCCCCTATGCTTCAGCCATAGGATCTATTATGTATGCCATGCTGTGTACCAGACCCGATGTAAACCTTGCCGTAAGTTTGGTAGCAAGATACCAAAGTAATCCCGGCAAGGAACACTGGACAGCGGTCAAGAATATCCTGAAGTACCTGAAAAGGACGAAGGACATGTTTCTCGTTTATGGAAGAGACGAAGAGCTCGTCGTAAAGGGTTACGTCGACGCTAGCTTCGACTCAGATCTGGATGACTCTAAGTCACAAACCGGATACGTGTATATGTTGAATGGTGGAGCAGTAAGCTGGTGCAGCTGCAAGCAGAGCGTCGTGGCGGGATCTACGTGTGAAGCGGAGTACATGGCAGCCTCGGAGGCAGCGCATGAAGCGATTTGGGTGAAGGAGTTCATCACCGACCTAGGAGTCATACCCAATGCGTCGGGGCCGATCAAACTCTTCTGTGACAACACTGGAGCTATTGCCCTCGCCAAGGAGCCCAGGTTTCACAAGAAGACCAGGCACATCAAGCGTCGTTTCAACTCCATCCGTGAAAATGTTCAAGATGGAGACATAGAGATTTGCAAAGTGCACACGGATCTGAATGTCGCAGATCCGCTGACTAAACCTCTCTCGCGTGCAAAACATGATCAACACCAGAACTCTATGGGTGTTCGATTCATCACAATGTAACTAGATTGGTGACTCTAGTGCAAGTGGGAGACTGTTGGAAATATGCCCTAGAGGCAATAATAAAAGTATTATTATATTTCAATGTTCATGATAAATGTCTTTTATTCATGCTATAACTGTATTATCCGGAAATCGTAATACACGTGTGAATACTTAGACCACAATATGTCCCTGGTGAGCCTCTAGTTGACCAGCTCGTTGTGATCAACAGATAGTCATGGTTTCCTGACTATGGACATTGGATGTCGTTGATAACGGGATCACATCATTAGGAGAATGATGTGATGGACAAGACCCAATCCTAAGCATAGCATAAAAGATCGTGTAGTTCGTTTTGCTAGAGCTTTGCCAGTGTCAAGTATCTCTTCCTTCGACCATGAGATCGTGTAACTCCCGGATACCGTAAGAGTGCCTTGGGTGTATCAAACGTCACAACGTAACTGGGTGACTATAAAGGTGCATTACAGGTATCTCCGAAAGTAGCTGTTGGGTTGACACGGATCGAGACTGGGATTTGTCACTCCGTATGACGGAGAGGTATCTCTGGGCCCACTCGGTAATGCATCATCATAATGAGCTCAATGTGACCAAGGTGTTGGACACGGGATCATGCATTACGGTACGAGTAAAGTGACTTGCCGGTAACGAGACTGAACAAGGTATTGGGATACCGACGATCGAGTCTCGGGCAAGTAACGTACCGATTGACAAAGGGATTGCATACAGGGTTTGATCGAATCCTCGACCTCGTGGTTCGTATCCGATGACAACATCGAGGCGCATGTGGAGCCATCATGGTATCCAGATCCCCCTGTTGGTTATTACTGAGAGGTCTCGGTCATGTCTGCGATGTCTCCCGACCCGTAGGTCTACAACCTTAAGTCCGTGGACGCTAGGTTATTAGGAAAGACTAGTATGTGACTTAGGTCCGAATTTGTTTCGAGTCCCGGAGGGATCTCTACTCTCACATTAGATCCGAAGGATCCGGAGGTTAAAATTTTAGTTCAGGGAAGATGTCCAAACAGACACCGAAAGTTCGGGGGGGTCATTACCGTTATTGGTTACCGGGTCCACCGGAAGGTTCCGGGTGAAGGAAATATGCCCTAGAGGCAATAATAAAGTTATTATTTATTTCCTTATTTCATGATAAATGTTTATTATTCATGCTAGAATTGTATTAACCGGAAACATAATACATGTGTGAATACATAGACAAACAATAGTGTCACTAGTATGCCTCTACTTGACTAGCTCGTTAATCAAAGATGGTTATGTTTCCTAACCATGAACATGAGTTGTTCATTTGATTACGGGTCACATCATTAGTGAATGATCTGATTGACATGACCCATTCCGTTAGCTAGCACCTGATCGTTTAGTATATTGCTATTGCTTTCTTCATGACTTATACATGTTCCTATGACTATGAGATTATGCAACTCCCGTTTACCGGAGGAATACTTTGGGTGCTACCAAACGTCACAACATAACTGGGTGATTATAAAGAGTACTACAGGTGTCTCCAAGGTAGATGTTGGGTTGGCGTATTTCGAGATTATGTTTTGTCACTCCGATTGTCAGAGAGGTTTCTCTGGGCCCTCTCAGTAATACACATCACTTAAGCCTTGCAAGCATTGTAACTAATGAGCTAGTTATGAAATGATGTATTACGGAACGAGTAAAGAGACTTGCCGGTAACGAGATTGAACTAGGTATTGGATACCGACGATCGAATCTCGGGCAAGTAACATACCGATGACAAAGGGAACAAAGTATGTTGTTATGCGGTTTGACCGATAAAGATCTTCGTAGAATATGTAGGAGCCAATATGGGCATCCAGGTTCCTCTATTGGTTATTGACCAAGAATAGTTCTAGGTCATGTCTACATAGTTCTCGAACCCATAGGGTCCGCACGCTTAAGGTTTCGATGACAGTTATATTATGAGTTTATGAGTTTTGATGTACCGAAGGAGTTCGGAGTCCCGGATGAGATCGGGGACATGACGAGGAGTCTCGAAATGGTTGAGACGTAAAGATCAATATATTGGACGACTATATTCGGAGTTCGGAAAGGTTCCGAGTGATTCGGGTATTTTTTTGGAGTACCAGAGAGTTACGGGAATTCGCCGGGGAGTATTTGGGCCTTATTGGGCCATACGGGAATAGAGGAGAGAGGCCAAAAGGAAGGAGGCCTGCGCCCCCCCTTTGGTCCGAATTGGACAAGGGGCGCAGCCCCCCTTTCCTTCTTCCTCTCCCCCTCTTTCCCCTTCTCCTACTCCAACAAGGGAGGTGGAATCCTATTAGGACTAGGGAGTCCTAGTAGACTCCACACTTGGCTCCTCCCCCCCCTTGCTCCTTTATATACGGGGCAGGAGGGCACCCCATGACACACAAGTTATCTACGGATCGTTCCTTAGCCGTGTGCGGTGCCCCTCCACCATATTCCACGTCGGTCATATCGTTGCGGAGTTTAGGCGAAGCCCTGCGCCGGTAGAACATCATCATCGTCACCACGCCGTCGTGCTGACGGAACTCATCCCGAAGCTTTGCTGGATCGGAGCCCGGGGATCGTCATCGAGCTGAACGTGTGCTGAACTTGGAGGTGCCGTACGTTCGGTGCTTGGATCGGTCGGATCGTGAAGACGTACGACTACATCAACCGTGTTGTTCTAACGCTTCCGCTTACGGTCTACAAGGGTATGTAGACAACACTCTCCCCTCTCGTTGCTATGCATCACCATGATCTTGCGTGTGCGTAGGAAAATTTTGAAATTACTACGAAACCCAACAGTGGCATCCGAGCCTAGGTTATTGATGTTGATGTTATATGCACGAGTAGAACACAAGTAAGTTGTGGACGATACAAGTCATACTGCCTACCAGCATGTCATACTTTGGTTCGGCGGTATTGTTGGACGAGACGACCCGGACCAACCTTACGCGTACGCTTACGCGAGACCGGTTCCCTCGACGTGCTTTGCACAGAGATGGCTTGCGGGCGACTGCCTCTCCAACTTTAGTTGAACCGAGTATGGCTACCCCGGTCCTTGAGAAGTTAAAACGGAGTCTATTTGACAAACTATCGTTGTGGTTTTGATGCGTAGGTGAGATTGGTTCTTACTTAAGCCCGTAGCAGCCACGTAAAACATGCAACAACAAAGTAGAGGACGTCTAACTTGTTTTTGCAGGGCATGTTGTGATGTGATATGGTCAAGGCATGATGCTGAATTTTATTGTATGAGATGATCATGTTTTGTAACCGAGTTATCGGCAACTGGCTGAGCCATATGGTTGTCGCTTTATTGTATGCAATGCAATCGCGATGTAATGCTTACTTTATTACTAAACGGTAGTGATAGTCGTGGAAGCATAAGATTGGCGAGACGACAACGATGCTACGATGGAGATCAAGGTGTCGCGCCGGTGACGATGGTGATCATGACGTGCTTCGGAGATGGAGATCACAAGCACAAGATGATGATGGCCATATCATATCACTTATATTGATTGCATGTGATGTTTATCTTTTATGCATCTTATCTTGCTTTGATTGACGGTAGCATTATAAGATGATCTCTCACTAAATTATCAAGAAGTGTTCTCCTGAGTATGCACCGTTGCCAAAGTTCGTCGTGCCCAGACACCACGTGATGATCGGTGTGATAAGCTCTACGTCCATCTACAACGGTGCAAGCCAGTTTTTGCACACGCAGAATACTCAGGTTAAACTTGACGAGCCTAGCATATGCAGATATGGCCTCGGAACACGGAGACCGAAAGGTCGAGCGTGAATCATATAGTAGATATGATCAACATAACGATGTTCACCACTGAAAACTACTCCATCTCACGTGATGATCGGTCATGGTTTAGTTGATTTGGATCACGTGATCACTTAGAGGATTAGAGGGATGTCTATCTAAGTGGGAGTTCTTTAGTAATATGATTAATTGAACTTTAATTTATCATGAACTTAGTCCTGATAGTATTAGCATATCTATGTTGTAGATCAATAGCTCGCGTTGTTGCTTTCATATGTTTATTCTGATATGTTCCTAGAGAAAATTGTGTTGAAAGATGTTAGTAGCAAAGATGCGGATTGGATCCGTGATCTGAGGTTTATCCTCATTGCTGCACTTTGTTAATTATGTTTACTATATGTTGCTTCTCTTTGCTAACTCTTTCTCTTCGAGTTGCTTACGTATATCATGTTGCATATTATCGATGAATTTGGCTGATGACGATGCAACTCTGTTAGGGATATAGATCGATGACCAAGGAGTGCTATGCTGTGTACATAGGGAGGGTTCTGGGAGTGTACGACGAGTGGCTAGAGTGTCAGGTCAAAGTCGACCTCTTCCCAGGCAGCAACCACAAAGGGTTTCAAAGTAGAATCCAAGTGGAAGCTAGTTACTTGAGGTTCATGCTACCCATTTTCCTAATGTACAAATAATATATTTTCATAGTACTCCCTCTGTCACAAATTACTTCTCGCAAGAATGGATGTATCTAGACATATTTTTAGCTCTAGATACATCCATTTCTAGACAAGTAATTCGGGACGGAGGGAGTATAATATATATCTTTTAGGACCACCACCTTCTTCCTCCTGCACCCGACGCATCCTTT
The DNA here is from genome assembly GCF_018294505.1 of Triticum aestivum. NCBI lineage: Eukaryota > Viridiplantae > Streptophyta > Magnoliopsida > Poales > Poaceae > Triticum > Triticum aestivum. Next base: position 483,790,650 of record NC_057807.1, on the reverse strand, counting down.
CTTCCTACTCGTCAGTGCATCGCCGCCACCACTTGCGGAGGGTATGCCTGGACAGCCGCCACCAATAGGACGCATCAGAAGACCAACTAGGATGCACTCGAGCAAAGTTGCGGCGGCAAAATTCGGACGCCGAGGACCTCCCATAGTCGCACGATCGAGTAATCATCAAATCAAACTAGCCGCGTGAGAGCATTTCTATGTCTGATTCATCTCAGATCTATCGATCCCCTACCACGATCAGATTTAGATTGACTAGTGCAGCCCAACAATAAGAATTAACTCCGTCCGATCTATCCACTAGAGCAGCCAAAACCAAGCAATATGAGTGTCTGCGTAAACCACGATCAGATCTACCAACTATCCAACCAAAAAGAACTACGTGTATGCGTGATCCACTCACCTCCTGCATGACGATGAGTTGCTTCTCTGTGGCCGTGCCGGGCTGCTCCTGTGCCCACGGAGTCACTCCCTTCATCTTTGTTACCATCTTCACCATGTCCGGGGGTTAAATGATTATGCCTCGATCGCCAATACCTAGCTAGGGTTCTGGGGGCTTGCTACGGCGGTTGGGTGCCTAGCTAGGTGGGTTAATTAGGGTCAAGGGAACACGCTCACTTGTGAAGGGAATGGAAGAAAGTGGAAAGAGGACAATTGGACAAAGATGGCCAGTGTTGTGCGAGCGCGTGGAAGCGAGGCACAAGCACACACGCGTTCTTTTACCATATACAGTCTATATATCATGAAAATGATTAATTCCTACCAAAATCATATCTCATTTCTATTTTTTCTTTTTGTTTTTTTCTAATGGTAGGATGATGCACTCTTTTGCTGACCGAGACCTACTTGTTAAACAAGAAAAATGAAAACAATTTGAAACTAACAACAAAAAGATAAGAGTGATCAAACAACAATAACACCTAGTAAGCAATTCACAATACTATCGGACTCAAAGAAGGGAAGAAACAATGAAAGGCTAAACTTTTTCATTTTATTAGTACTCCCTCTGATTCATAATAAGTGTCAGCAGGTTTGAATTAAAGCTACACTTATGTTGGATCAAAGGGAGTAACAAGTAAATATTTAGTTTGGTGAAAAGAAACATGCAGTGTTGCGGCAGTATCAAAAATGGATCAAAAAAAGTACCCAAGACGATATTTCTTCGATGAAAGGAAGTAAAGTATATAGTAGAATCAAATGGAAAAAATAGTACTATAAATGGTTCAATGAAATTACCGAACCAATAGATGGTAGCATTGAGCTTGTGTGGTTCAAGACCTCATTAGGAGAATGATTTGTAAAGCCAGCATCTTGATTGGCATGTGAGATCAGCACTTGATTTCAACCTGGCAAATTATCGTCACAACCTATATCTTCTTCCATTACTACTTCTTGAGCGACTAGTTCAGTTTTCATAGGGGATTCATGTTTGTCCCTGCTAAGGGTAAGTTGGGTCCCTTCAGTAACTATCAACTTGTCAGCACAACCTATTTCTTCTTCCATCGAAACTTCTTTCCTCTCTTCATTTTCTACCTGGGCTTTAAATTCTTCCCCTCTAGGAACTGGTGGTAACATGTCGCCACAACCTATATTGTCTTCCACAGCCATTTCTTCTACCTCTGCATTTTCTGTTGGAGCTTCAAGTTGAGCCTCTCTAGAAACATCCCCAAGTTGTTGTGAATATATTTTAGTGTACTCTGATTGAGTGGAGTTTAGATCCACAGAAAGATTAAGCCCCTCATCCGACTGCACGGTTATTTCGAAGGTAGGTGTCACACAATGTCCTGGTATTTCATCATATGTGACAAAAGATTAATTTATATGCAATATTTTCATTAGAATTATCTTCATAGTTGCAACATGAAAGTAAGAAAGATACCTCTTGGAACTGTAGTGTGATTTGTTTCCAAGGAAGCCATATCATTTACGTTTGACATTCTGCCGCGAGTGATAATTCCAACTTTAGGAGAGACCACAATGTTGTCGGATTTCTTCTGACGAGCAGTCATCGAGGAGGTTTTCTTCCGAATATTGCGAGAAATCTTGCTCCAGACTACCAAACTATAGTCAGAATATGTGCTTTGAATATGTTGGAACAGTAATGCCTCTTGAATTCATAAGAAATGGCATCACATACTCATTCTTTTGATTCAAAGAAATGGTCAAACGGAAAAGGATAAAAAAATCTTGGATCTCGATTATAAAGCCTATAGGAATTCTGCAGTCCAAGTGGGCCTCTTCACAAAACTCTTGCACATAAAAAATGAGATGAAAGTTTTTGTCACATGATGACATCCTTGTTATATAAGGTAAAAACACAAGATAGGTAGTTTAACTCGCACAACCACAAATTACTTCTATGTACAGTAAACTCCTTCGAATCGCCTAATGCGCACCCCCGGTATATTGTGGGGAACATGCTAACAAATTTTCCACCACACTTAGAGGAATGTAAATAAGAAGCTTGAAACTTGGAACAATATTCACATGTGCACGCCACTCTAGTTTTTGCTAAACTTGTCCTGGCCCAAATGGCCAGCATATGTCTTCAAATATAGGATGTATTAACAACGAACTACCTAAAATTAGAATGTGGATGCATCACAATTTTTTCTTACCATTAAGCGGATACTGGTATGTACTTGCATGTGTTTATACGAAATAATTATCAATAGAAATCATATGGACAATGGCAAAGTATGAAGACACCAAATGGCCATGACATATATGTTGTGTGAAAACGTCTATAAATCTACTGACATGTATTTTGTTTAAGTATTCACGAAAATTATAAGAATGCAGCAATTTTATCATTTACCATTGGAACTTGAGCAAACCAAATACCATATGGAAATAAAAGGTTAGAATAGAGAACCATCAACTTTAGCCACTACGTACATACACAACCAATCTGCTAAATCTAGGAGCACAACTCCGAAGAAACAAGATGACAATGGCAAGACTTAACAAATGGAACTTTCTTGTGATTATCACATCCTTGAGAGTTCACTACCAAATCGAGAACACACTGCTATAACTTCAACTCTTGCTATGGTTCCTAGCTACTATAGTCAGGATAGATTGTACGAGACACTCTAAGACCTTTTACAAGGGATGTAGGAACTGTATATGACTTGTTAGATTGAAGACATGTATGGTTGTGGATCCCCAAATATCTAGAACCTAACATAGTGAGTTGATGGATCCAAGAGTAGAGTTAGATGTTCTTTGACTCGTGGTAGAGGGTTAGATGTGTACTAAGGTGTGGTTGCGGGAAACACTACACATGGTAGTAATGAAATAGTTTTTATTAAATTGTTTTATACATACCGATATGAAGGTATTTTCAAAATTATACTAAAATCCATGGACTCACATGCATTTTATTCATTTAACTCACTTTGCAAAATCTTAGATATAGTATAAGAATATACATAGAATGATAAAGTAATATATATACTACGACATGCTAGTATATAAGATATGATGGTAACTACCACCCGGTGGTAGTAATAAGATATGATATGGGGGGCGCGTTTGTTATTTCCTTTTTAGAGGGAAAGCGCGTTTGTTTGTTGGAAGCACAAGAAAGTCATGTTTTACTTCCCTTCTTCGTTCTGTTTTTTCGCTGCCTTGATTAGGAATCTTTTATTGGTGCCAGCTTAGAATATATGTAGAGAGGAATAGTTTAGGGGACCTCATGATATGCACATCCCCTAGTATTATTTGATTAAGAAAACAAAAGTATGTTCACATGAATCACAATTGGATATATAATCTCTGATTAAATTTAAAGGGAAACCGAAGGCTCGAAAAAGCTACCAGGAGAAACTAGAATCACCTAGCTCCTTAATCCAAACAACTCATTTCTCGACAAAAACTGCTACAAGGTCCCACAATAAGGAAAGGTGATGATGTGCTTCACTTCGAGAAGAGCAGTGGCACTGGCAGCCTCCCATGAGGGTGCAAGAACAGTTACAATACTCCCTCTATTTCTTTTCTTTTTACACCGTTGTCTAAAGTTGAACTCTTCAAAGTTGGATCAAATTTATATTAATAACATTTGCAATACAAAATTAATATAATCAAATCCATCATGGAATATATGTTCCTTCCTATATGTTCAGATCATATTTATTTGATGTTGTAAATCCTGATATTTTTTATTTTAAATTTGGAAGAACTTTACGAATTTAACTTTAGAGAAATCTAATATGCATAGTAAAAAAGAAAAGGAGGAAGTATATGGTGTAGTCAATGATAAGAGCCAGAAAACCTAGTGAGACAAGGAAAAATTCGTCATTGAATTAACAAAAAAAACAAAAAGGTGCTATAAACTTGGGAAAATGGAACCCACCACCCAAACAAGTTCCAATAAATGTGTCTAAAACATAGGGAAACAAAATATAAACTGACAATAATGTGTGAGTACATGAGTGAAAACATGTGCAGAGCATGATTCCGCCGTCCCAAATATAAGTCGTATTAGTTGTCTTTAAGTCAATCATAAAAGTTCGGCAAAAAAAGAGGAATACCAGCATTTACAATACCAAATAAATACACCACAAAAACAGGTGCATCTACTGATATTGATTGGGTATTGTAGGTGTTCATGTAAGTTCAAATTAAGACAAAACTAATATATATGACTCGTATTTTGGAAGGAGGGAATACAGGATGATTACATCGAGCACACATTGGTACAAAAACTAATAATTTTATGATCGTGTACATGCATTAGGTACAGATCACAACAACAGACTCAACTGTAAACAAGGCAAAGTGACTGAAGCAGATTTCAGGATTTTCACACCACCAGTGGCCGTTACTGTAACAATCTGCTCATTGGAGTTTGGTTGTTTATTATCATTCTGCTAACATGTGAATATCAGGCAGTAACATATTCACACAAGACATTGTTGGGCATGCTGTCATTGATTGATTTTTCCCGGTAAAATCAGTACAAATTTTGCTCCGCGCCAAGATCACAGGAAAGGTTTTTCATACACTGCGTCAACCCCTTCGATTGAGTTTACATCATGCTGCTAAAACTATCTTCAGCTGAATTTTCAAATGTCTAAGAAGAAAGAGTGGTCTGGTACCATGACCAGTAGTTTATCCGCAGGGGATCACATTTCTGCAGGACTGAGCAGACAACTACTGCAATATCAGCATGTCCCGTTTCAGGATCAGAGTTCTCCATTGCTTCGATGGTTCCTTTAAGATCATTTGAAGGCTGCAAACCCATGCGAAGAAGATCAAGCAGGAAGCTCAAAGCAAATACGGCATGTCCAATCCTTATCAGGACTTTGTGGCAAGCATAGAAATGCGATTATCAGCCACCAGCAATTGTTATCATCCTTATATAAACCTCTGAGGTATCTCCAGGGGCTTTCATTCTGAGGGTTCACCATAATGGCCTCAACTGTGTAATCTACTTCTGAGTCGCGCATTGCCGCAAGGCCCCTAAGAATTGGTGATCGTGTTACCACAAGGTATCTCCGTTGCAACAACAAAAAAACATACTTCAGTATAATTATGAATATTTGGCCTTAATTCCTCATCAGTAGAAAAAGGCACTCGCACGGAAGAAGTTGGTTTACGAGGTAAAACCAAGATCAATAAAAAGTTAATAAATCAAGGACAAGAATGGAGATTGCAATACTGTTTGATGAAATTAATGCACGATGATCCATGAAACTCTACCCGATGGTGAAGAATCTGAAGTGAAATGGCATATCGAAAACACACAAGAAAGCATCCAAAGAAGGACAAGCAAATGACCTGATTCCAAGCTGAGTTATGGAAGACATCTTCCTCAAGAAGCTGGTTGCAGTACTGCAGTTCACTCTCCATCCACCCAATGCTTGAAGAACCCACTGCATCAATTATAGCAAATCAATTACATTATTATACCCAATATTCTCCTGGTACTAAAATTGCTTAGTACAACAGCCAAGCGAGAAGTAACAAGCTTAAAGGATACAAACATCCAACTTGTACTGAACATCAAAAGGAGATACTGCATACCTGCCTATGGGACCAAGCATGGTAGTTTTTAGCATCCATAGCAAGTATCTTCCTTGTAAAGTCATGTTCACTATTTGCAGCATCTGGTCCTATTTTCTCATTAAGCCATCTCTTGTGATGCCTGAGGGGAAAATATACCTGGAGGGTTAGTTGGAATTTTCACCACAGAGAAGGAAAAGAGTCAGTTTGAATTATGAAAGGATAAAAATATAAGCAAGTGGTAACTCATGCAGAACTCCACAACCGCCAAATTGGAGATTAGTTTCTTGTCAAACGCTATGGCTGCCGCTATAGCTGCTGGGAGAGGCCGTCGCGAAATCGTTTCTCCCGCGATTTTAATCTATGATTACAATTAATAATTCACATACTTATATTTTTTCGGATAGTTAACATACTCATATGGTCATCATTGTTAAGGTGGTTTGTCTATAGTGCTCCTGGTCGGCCATTTCACCACTAATATAGTAATATGGTTATACTTTATTAAATAAACAATAGGAAATTTTCTGGCCACCTTAGAGAGCTCCCACAGGCAGTGGGAATAACATATTTGGATAGATATAACAATATTGGTGTACTTCACTGTTAACGAGAAAGGATGCAAAACCTCGGAAGTTCATTTCAGAGCTTGGGCTGTATTGAGCTTGTTTGTCTTTTTATTTGAAAAGATCAAAATTCACAATTTGGACTTCCAATTTTTTCTAAAAATAACTCCACATGTTTATATCGATATATTCTACATGTATGCAAAGTTTAATGGTGATATATGTTAACATGTGAACTACCAAAAAACAAATTCATAACTTCGATAGCTATGAATAGTACATACATTGTTCTTTATTGAAAATTCACAAATTTTCCATTTTGTGTGGCTCAAATGTTAACGTATTTCATCATGAAACGTTTTACACTTGTAGAATGCATTCATATGAATATATGTATAGAAATCTATGACTTTTTCAGACTTTGAACTATGGTTTTTAATATTTAGAAAAATTCAAGCTCCAAAATGCCTCACTCGCAAAACCTAGCAAGTAAACAGGAATACAATTTCTAAATTAGAACAATAAGCAACGTTCCAAAAAGGTGCTATAATTTTGGGAAAATGCAACCCAATCATATGCACATAATTGAAATTCCACCCAAAAGCAAGTTTGAATGAGTTCCCAAAACAAAGAAAAATTCAATAAAATAATGGTAAAAATAATTCGTTTGAGCACATGGTTGGCACACATGTGCCACAATGCAATACAGTACAAACTCGCACAACACAAATCATTAAGTCGTTCATACATCACAACAACAAATAGCTAAGTTGATTTATTTCACTCTTTGGTAATATTGGCCCCAGCACCTGCTAGTTCCCAGCTAGCAACTTTGCATCAGTTATCATGATGTTCTTTGTCCTCCACCTTCTTGCCAAGCTCCAATGTCATATTGGCAGCTGCAGAGCACCTCGCATCATGTGGGGTTGGACTAGGATCGCTAGTGATGCTCATCTCAAAATCAGGGCATTTCAAACGTACTTCGCCGACATGCATTCCTGAAAAGATAGGAGAGTAACTGGTGGATAAGTGCTCAGAAAATAATGTCACACTAAATCTCACCCTGTACATTTTAAAACTGAACCAAAACTAAACCAAACCGAACCATTAATTTTTTATGGTTTATGATTTCGGTATGGTATGAACTTTTTATATCGTTTTGAATTCTAGATTTTATGGTATATACCAAAAAACCGTATGGTTTTACCGAATAAACCGAAGTAAAAAAAAATATGTATATTTCTTGGGGAGAACAACCATAGAGTAGTCCTTTTTTGTACATAAACTAGATTCATGTTAAGCGCATCCAATTTTCTTGTAACGAATCATATTTCTCTTAATAAGAATGCTAAGCATGTCCATAACCATCCAATCCATGCATGCATATACAGTCGCATATAGTTATATACTCTTTGTATAAAAAAGATATGTGTTTTGAGTCATAAATTTACAAACTATTATATGTCATTTTCAAATTCGCGTCAACTTTGGTTTTATGGTATATACCGAAACCATACCAAAATAATTTGGTATATATTGAACCGAACCGTATCTAAATTTCATACCATATTTACCAAAGTATTAATATCGTACAAACCGAAAAAACGTATAAACCGAACCATGTAAACCGAATGTACAGAGTAAACTAAATCAAACAGCAGTTCTGGTTTTTGCTAGCTGGAAACCTATTCAGTTCTTGACAAGTGGAATGCAATGAAATGAGTAGAGGTGATCTCTAATAGATCCGACAACGGCGCGACACATGTCTTTGGTAACCATGGACCGAACCGTGATGTTTAATAAACCTAACACTTGAATAGAGCACAGACAAGTGGTTTAGAGATATGACCTTTTGAAAACTCTTTAGCCCAAGGGGTGCTACACGGATTGGATTCAACAAACGCTAATCAGAAAGTACGTGGCACAAGACCCATTTCTATGAAATTCTTATTATTGTGCCTATATGGTCCAAGAACTCAATGCTTGTCCATTTGGAAAATTAAAGAGATAAGAGTAAAGGTATTTAGAGACACCATCTGCTAGTGAAGGTAGTACTGTGTATCTAGGGGCCATCCAATCGCAATCACAGCAGATATCATTAAGCTCCTGCATTGACAAGTGTCAAAGGTACAGATGGCATTTAAAATTTTAATGCATCAGTGCAGCGCGAAGTTTCTTACCATGCATTTATCGCGTTGTGCGAGTGCCTCCTTAAATTTCAATTCCATTCTATTAGTGCTCTTGGTTTCCCATCATCGCCAGAGAAAATTAGATTGGCAACTTTCATTATATTTGAGCTAGGTTCCTTATATTTCTCCATTGTTGACAACACTTCTTTTGTCATCTTCTTTTCTGCATAAGGTTTAAACATGATGAGTAATGGAAATGTGGAACTCATACATAAATTAAAATCATGGGTGACACTGCCGCAATAGCGGCGCTATCACGAATCTGAAACGGCTGCGCTATCTGCATGGCATGGGAAATTGCCGGAGATTGCAACATTCCTTCCTTACTCATCGTGGCCAAATCCATGCCGCAATTTCTGTTCGCCGGCGATTTTAAACTATGAACTCATATAGAAATAACTTCTTGCCAAAATATGCCACACTTCTAACAGACGATTTGTCCACAGTTTAAAGTGAGGAACACGACAGTTTAACACAGAACTTTGGGAAATATATGGCTCCCAGCAAAACATGCCCACAATGTTTGCCACAAAACAATGACAATTCTAGAAGTGATTATCAATCTAACGATGTTTAGATGTGTAAAATGGTAGAATACCAGTCTTAATTTTCTGAATGTCCATCTTAATTTTATGAATGTCCATATCACATTGAGCACTTCCATCTTGAAGTATGAATTCCTTACGAAGCTGAAACAAAGAGGGGATGAATTTACATAAGATTCTCAACTAGAACAAAATATAAGAAACACAAGCATCATTTTTTTCCTGAAACAAAAGAGAAGACATATAACATACAATAGAATCCCGTATTTTCTTAATCTCTACCACGGAATCACGAATCTGATCATTGCTATTCTCAGTGACGCCACCTTCAATGAAATTAAGAACACATAGGTTAAAAAGTTGGAGGACCAATAACCAATAATAGGGAAAACAAGCTGTCTTGCGATCGCAACCTGACTTAGGCGCTTTCATGATTTGGCGTTCCAATGCACCATCCTTCATTTCAACATCAATACGTGGTTCCTGATACAACCATTTATTCAAATGACCTAGGTCTATATTACTCACAATAATATCAAGTGCATAGGAAAAACAAAAATGAATAGTGCAACAACCTAAAATGGAGAGAGAGAGATAATAAGGCACTACTAGAATAACTCGGGACAAAACCAGATTCTAGTAGCGTAACTGAAGTATCTGTGCATGTGCTTGGCCACTGTTCATCAATCAAGGTGACTGCTAGCTAGCTAGCTTGCACGTATGTATGCTGCTGCTCTCTGGTGAATTTATCAAGCGATCAAAAGCCAACAATATTAGCCAGGACTTCCCACACACAAAAAAACAAGACTTGCCTAACTTATGGTCGCTATTTGGTCACCAAAAAAAATGTTATGATCACTATATCGTAGGTAGATGCAACCAACAGATAATTTTTAACAACTACTCAAGCAGAAAATAGTTAAACATTTCAGTTGTACATTCTTATGGTTGCATCATTTAAGAAATAGTATGACCGAGATGGCCTCTCCCATTTCTGCAAGTATATGAATAAGTATAGTTTTTTTTTGCAGGGAATGAACAAGTACAGTTTGACATAGCAAAATAAAAATTACTGCATATCGTAGTTATTAAAAAGAGAGTTACACGAACTAAGAAGGGAGGGGTTTCTGCTTGTTGTGGTTGCCTATACTGTATCCCTAGGCCCAGTTTTGTACCGTCGCCCTGACGTATGCCTGCGTGCGCCCATGCTTCTGATCGGCTCCGGCCATCCTCCGATGCGATGCGCCTTCTCTACTGCCGCATGGGGGTGAGACTAGGCTTCGCCGCTGCCACCATATCTCCATCGCCTAGCTAACATTTTCTTTATTTTTATTTCGAGGCGGGAGCAATCCCGGTACACACAAGGAAAGAGCATATGTTCTGGGTTGGGCCTCCAATGCGCATCGAGACCGACCACTACACAATTAACACAACACATCATTTTAACGACCCCCTAAACTATCACATTTTGACCCCTCAAAAGACTAGGATCCCGCTACAAATCAGATGTCAGATTTTTTTACCGTGGCAAATCGAACCTTTTATAGCGTTTTAGAAAAAACTATCACATCTCATTCCTAAAAAAGGAAAAAATCTATCACATCTGGGACGCATCAATCCTAGAAAGGAAAAAATCTATCACATCTAGCGGTGGGGCGATTAGTACTACACTACTACTACAGAATCAGTTTTGGTCGATTTATTGCTTGGAAGTCGCTTGATCTTGGTGCGAGTACCAGAGGGAAAATTAACCAGATGCAATCTAGCTAGCTAGCGATCCAGCAGAATCTCACCCCGATTCGTCCAGCCATAGCTGCTTGGGTTCACGCCCGATTCGTCCCAGCGCATGACGGCATGAGCAACGCCACCCACCATCTTCTTCGTCCTGCACCCGACGTGTCCCCACGCTTCCTACCCTCACCGCTCGCCACCCTCAACTCAACGAAGGCGGATACGACCAACTAGGGCGCAGTCAAGAAAAACCGCGGCGGCGAAATCCCCACATCTGTCCCTTCCGATCGACCCCTTACCCGTATGTGCATGCGAGATGCGCCCCCCTATACCACGATCAGATCGGATTCAGATTTACCAGGGGGCGCAACAAATAACAGCAAAGAGCTCCGTCGACGACCTATAGCTAGCAGCCAGGCAAGACGTGCTCCACTCACCTCTGGCACGGCGACGAGCTCCGGGGCCGTGCCGCGCTGCTCCTGCGCCCGCGGCGTCACTCCCTTCAACTTCGTCACCATCTTTAACTCCCTCCTCTTTTTCCGCCCCATACGATTCAGCCTCTCTTGCTAGGGTTTTTGGGGGCCAAGTGCGGCGGCTGGGTGGCTACACCTACCCTGCCGGTGGGTTTTCGGCCTTTGTACGAGGAGAGGGCGAAGCGAAAGACAGAAATGGCAGGGCTTGAATGCCTGTTTCTCTGCGAGCGCGTGATTTCCACTTTGGAAGACTACACTAGTTGTCTACCCGACGGACTAGGAATTTTTGGAAGTTTGTAAATATTGTGCATAGAAAGTTTCCATAAGTATACATTTTTTTGCTTTAAAATCTTACAAATATTTATTTATGTATATATCTTTTAGTACTAGCCATTTTCTAGTGTACAAATAATATATTTCATAGTACTCCCTCTGTCCCAAATTACTTGTCGCAAGAATGGATGTACCTAGACATTTTTTAGCTCTAAATACATACATTTCTACGACAAGTAGTTCGGGACGGAGGGAGTATAATATATATCTTTTAGGACCACCACCTTCTTCCTCCTGCACCCGACGCATCCTTGCTTCCTACTCGTCGGTGCCTCGCCGCCACCACTTGCGGAGGGTATGCTCGGACAGCCGCCACCAACAGGACGCATCAGAAGACCAACTAGGATGCATTCGAGCAAAGCTGCAGCGGCAAAATTCGGACGCCGAGGACCTCCCATAGTCGCACGATCGAGTAATCATCAAATCAAACTAGCCGCGTGAGAGCATTTCTATGTCTGATTCATCTCAGATCTATCGATCCCCTACCACGATCAGATTTAGATTGACTAGTGCAGCCCAACAACAAGAATTAACTCTGTCCGATCTATCCGCTAGAGCAGCCAAAGCCAAGCAATATGAGTGTTTGCGTAAACCACGATCAGATCTACCAACTATCCAACCAAAAAGAACTATGTGTGTGTGTGATCCAGTCACCTCCTGCACGTCGATGAGTTGCTTCTCTGTGGCCATGCCGGGCTGCTCCTGTGCCCACGGAGTCACTCCCTTCATCTCCGTTACCATCTTCGCCATGTCCGGGGGTTAAATGATTATGCCTCGATCACCAATACCTAGCTAGGGTTCTGCGGGCTCGCTGCGGCGGTTGGGTGCCTAGCTAGGTGGGTTAATTAGGATCAAGGGAACGCGCTCACTTGTGAAGGGAATGGAAGAAAGTGGAAAGAGGACAATTGGACAAAGATGGCCAGTGTTGTGCGAGCGCGTGGAAGCGAGGCACAAGCACACACGCGTTCTTTTACCATATACGGTCTATATATCATGAAGATGATTAATTCCTACCAAAATCATGTCTCATTTCTGTTTTTTTATTTTTATTTTTTTCTAATGGCAGGATGATGCACTCTTTTGCTGACCGAGACCTACTTGTTAAACAAGAAAATGAAAACAATTTGAAACTCACAACAAAAAGATAAGAGTGATCAAACAACAACAACACCTAGTAAGCAATTTGCAATACTATCGGACTCAAAGAAGGGAAGAAACAATGAAAGGCTAAACTTTTTCATTTTATTAGTACTCCCTCCGATTCATAATAAGTGTCAGCGGGTTTGAATTAAAGTTACACTTATGTTGGATCAGAGGAGTAACAAGTAAATGTTCAGTTTGGTGAAAAGAAACATGGACTATTGCGGCAGTATCAAAAATGGATTAAAAAAGTACCCAAGACAATATTTCTTCGATGAAAGGAAGTAAAGTATATAGTAGAATCAAATGGGAAAAGAATAGTACTATAAATGGTTCAATGAAATTACCGAACCAATAAATGGTAGCGTTGAGCTTGTGTGGTTCAAGACCTCATCAGGGGAATGATTTGTAAAGCCAACATCTTGATTGGCATGTGAGATCAGCACTTGATTTGAACCTGGCAAATTATCGTCACAACCTATATCTTCTTCCATTACTACTTCTTGAGCCACTAGTTCAGTTTTCACAGGGGATTCATGTTTGTCCCTGCTAAGGGTAAGTTGGGTCCCTTCAGTAACTATCAACTTGTCATTACAACCTATTTCTTCTTCCATCAAAACTTCTTCCCTCTCTTCATTTTCTACCTGGGCTTTAAATTATGCCCCTCTAGGAACTGGTGGTAACATGTCACCACAACCTATATTGTCTTCCACAGCCATTTCTTCTACCTCTGCATTTTCTGTTGGAGCTTCAAGTTGAGCCTCTCTAGAAACATCCCCAAGTTGTTGTGAATATATTTTAGTGTACGCTGATGGAGTGGAATTTAGATCCACAGAAAGATTAAGCCCCTCATCCGACTGCACAGTTATTTCGAAGGTAGGTGTCACACAATGTCCTGGTATTTCATCATATGTGACAAAAGATTAATTTATATGCAATATTTTCATTAGAATTATCTTCATATTTGCAACATGAAAGTAAGAAAGATACCTCTTGGAACTGTAGTGTGATTTGTTTCCAAGGAAGCCATATCATTTATGTTTGACATGCTGCCGCGAGTGATAATTCCAACTTTAGGAGAGACCACAATGTTGTCGGATTTCTTCTAACGAGCAGTCATCGAGGAGGTTTTCTTTCGAGTATTGCGAGAAATCTTGCTCCAGACTACCAAACTACAGTCAGAATATGTGCTTTGAATATGTTGGAACAGTAATGCCTCTTGAATTCATAAGAAATGGCATCACATACTCATTCTTTTGATCAAAGAAATGGTCAAACAGAAAAGGATAAAAAAATCTTGGATCTCGATTATAAAGCCTATAGGAATTCTGCAGTCCAAGTGGGCCTCTTCACAAAACTCTTGCACATAAAAAATGAGATGAAAGTTTTTGTCACATGATGACATCCTTGTTATATAAGGTAAAAAACAGAAGATAGGTAGTTTAACTCGCACAACCACAAATTACTTCTATGTACAGTAAACTCCTTCGAATCGCCTAATGCGCACCCCGGTATATTGTGGGGAACATGCTAACAAATTTCCCACCACACTTAGAGGAATGTAAATAAGAAGCTTGAAACTTGGAACAATATTCACATGTGCATGCCACTCTAGTTTTTGCTAAACTTATCGTGCCCCAAATGGCCAGCATATGATTTCAAATATAGGCTTTATTGACAATGAACTACCTAAAATTAGAATGTGGATGCATCACAATTTTTTCTCACCATTAAGCGGATACTCGTATGTACTTGCATGTGTTTATACGAAATAATTATCAATAGAAATCATATGGACAATGGCAAAGTATGAAGACACCAAATGGCCATGACATATATGTTGTGTGAAAATGTCTATAAATCTACTGACATGTATTTTGTTTAAGTATTCACAAAAATTATAAGAATGCAGCAATTTTATCATTTACCATTGGAACTCGAGCAAACCAAATACCATATGGAAATAAAAGGTTAGAATAGAGAACCATCAACTTTAGCCACTACGTACATACACAACCAATCTGCTAAATCTAGGAGCACAACTCCGAAGAAACAAGATGGCAATGGCAAGACTTAACAAATGGAACTTTCTTGTGATTATCACATCCTTGAGAGTTCACTACCAAATCGAGAACACGCTGCTATAACTTCAACTCTTGCTATGGTTCCTAGCTACTATAGTTAGGATAGATTGTACGAGAGATTCTAAGACCTCTTACAAGGGATGTAGGAACTGTATATGACTTGTTAGATTTAAGACATGTATGGTTGTGGATCCCCAAATATCTGGAACCTAACATAGTGAGTTGATGGATCAAAGAGTAGAGTTAGATGTTCTTTGACTGGTGGTAGAGGGTTAGATGTGTACTAAGGTGTGGTTGTGGGAAACACTACACATGGTAGTAATGTAATAGTTTTTATTATATTGTTTCATACATACCAATATGAAGGTATTTTCAAAATTATACTAAAATCCATGGACTCACATGAATTTTATTCATTTAACTCACTTTGAAAAATCTTAGATATAGTATATGAATATACATAGAATGATAAAGTAATATATATACTACCACATGCTAGTATATAAGATATGATGGTAACTACCACCCGGTGGTAGTATATGAGACATGAGAGTAACTACCACAGGGAGGGATTATGGAGGAGATCCCAAGAGATACAAATCCCCTGACATTATTTGATAAAAGAACTGACTTGTGGCCATGTGAATCATAATTGAAAATAAAATCTTGAGAAATCAAAGGCTTCAAAACCCTACGGAGAAATAGAATCACATAGGTCCATCTTAAATCCAAACTACCCGGGGCTCAATCAAACTGCTATAAGGTAACACAACAATGAAAGACATATAATGTCCTTACATTTCAAGAGTTGTGGTGAGGCTCCAATGATGGTGGTAGGGATGAATTTGAAAGAAGTATAATATATGATGTAGTTCACTAGTCAGGTAAAAACATGTGGAAAGCCTCATAAGACAAACAAGAATGGAAACATTGAATTAACAAAAATAAATCAACCATCCAAAAAGGTGCAACAATTTGATCGATATTTCTAGTAAAATTAGTACAGATGTTGCAGTGCCAAATCGAGAACGCCGCCATACCTCAAACACTTGGTATGGCTCCAGCCAACTATAATTGGGATCAGCCGCATGGAGAGATGCCAAGTACTGATAGAAGGATTGTCGGGTGTAGAGATGGCCCGGTAGATTGGTGGAGGCTATGGTTATGGATGCCAAGATTCAAATCCTAACACACTAAGTTGAAGGATCAAAGGGTAAGTTTAGAAGTGTTATGCGCAAAGGCAAGGTTGTGGGATGAGCGGGGGTGTTATTGGGATCTCGAGCGCTGGGAGGAGACCGAGCATAGGAGAAGAAATGTCATTGGAGATGGAGAGTTGGTGGAGGATGAGAGGGAAATGACGATGGAGATGAGGAAAGGGACGGGCTAGGGTAAGTTGGGGAAATTTTTATGGGGGCGCGTTTGTTTGTTCCTTTTTAGAGAGGGAAAGCGCGTTTGTTTGTTGGAAGCACAAGAAAGTCATGTTTTAATTCCCTTCTTCTTTCTGTTTTTTCGCTGCCTTGATTAGGAATCTTTTATTGGTGCCAGCTTAGAATATATGCAGAGAGGAATAGTTTAGGGGATCTCATGATATGCACATCCCCTAGTATTATTTGATTAAGAAAACAAAAGTATGTTCACATGAATCACAATTGGAAATATAATCTCTGATCAAATTTAAAGGGAAACCGAAGGCTCGAAAAAGCTACCAGGAGAAACTAGAATCACCTAGCTCCTTAATCCAAACAACTCATTTCTCGACAAAAACTGCTACAAGGTCCCACAATAAGGAAAGGTGATGATGTGCTTCACTTCGAGAACAGCAGTCGCATTGTGGCAGCCTCCCATGAGGGTGCAAGAATAGTTACAATACTCCTTCTATTTCTTTTCTTTTTACACCGTTGTCTAAAGTTGAACTCTTCAAAGTTGGATCAAATTTATATTAATAACATTTGCAATACAAAATTAATATAATCAAATCCATCGTGGAATATATGTTCCTTCTATATGTTCAGATCATATTTATTTGATGTTGTAAATCCTGATATTTTTTAATTTAAATTTGGACGAACTTTACGAATTTAACTTTAGAGAAATCTAATATGCATAGTAAAAAAGAAAAGGAGGAAGTATATGGTGTAGTCAATGATAAGAGCCAGAAAACCTAGTGAGACAAGGAAAAATCCGTCATTAAATTAACAAAACAAACCAAAAAGGTGCTATAAACTTGGGAAAATGGAACCCACCACCCAAACAAGTTCAAATAAATGTGTCTAAAACATAGGGAAACAAAATATAAACTGACAATAATGTGTGAGTACATGACTAAAAACATGTGCAGAGCATGATTCCGCCGTCCCAAATATAAGTCGTATTAGTTGTCTTTAAGTCAATCATAAAAGTTCGGCAAAAAAAAGAGAAATACAAGCACTTACAATACCAAATAAATACACTACAAAAACAGGTGCATCTACTGATACTGATTGGGTATTGTAGGTGTTGATGTAAGTTCAAATTAAGACAAAACTAATATATATTACTCGTATTTTGGAAGGAGGGAATACAGGATGATTACATCGAGCACACATTGGTACAAAAACTAATAATTTGATGATCGTGTACATGCATTAGGTACAGATCACAACAACAGACTCAACTGTAAACAAGGCAAAGTGACTGAAGCAGATTTCAGGATTTTCACACCACCAGTGGCCGTTACTGTAACAATCTGCTCATTGGAGTTTGGTTGTTTATTCTCATTCTGCTAACATGTGAATATCAGGCACTAACATATTCACACAAGACATTGTTGGGCATGCTGTCATTGATTGATTTTTCCCGGTAAAATCAGTACAAATTTTGCTCCGCGCCAAGATCACAGGAAAGGTTTTTCATACACTGCGTCAACCCCTTCGATTGAGTTTACATCATGCTGCTAAAACTATCTTCAGCTGAATTTTCAAATGTCTAAGAAGAAAGAGTGGTCTGGTACCATGACCAGTAGTTTATCTGCAGGGGATCACATTTCTGCAGAATTGAGCAGACAGCTACTGCAATATCAGCATGTCCCGTTTCAGGATCAGAGTTCTCCATTGCTTCAATGGTTCCTTTAAGATCATCTGAAGGCTACAAACCCATGCGAAGAAGATCAAGCAGGAAGCTCAAAGCAAATACACATGTCTAGTCCTTATTCAGGACCTTGAGGCAAGCATCAGAAATGCGATTAGGAGCCACCAGCAAATTGTTATCATCCTTATATAAACCTCTGAGGTATCTCCAGGGGCTTTCATTCTAAGGGTTCACCATAATGGCCTCAACTGTGTAATCTATTTCTGAGTCGCGCATTGCCGCAAGGCCCCCAAGAATTGGTGATCGTGTTACCACAAGGTATCTCTGTTGCAACAACAAAAAAAACATACTTCAGTATAATTATGAATATTTGGCCTTAATTCCTCATCGGTAGAAAAAGGCACTCGCAAGGAAGAAGTTGGTTACGAGGTAAAACCAAGATCAATAAAAAGTTAATAAATCAAGAACAAGAATGGAGATTGCGAGGCTGTTTTGATGAAATTAAGGCACGATGATCCATGAAACTCTACGATGGTGAAGAATCTGAAGTGAAATGTCATATCATAAACACACAAGAAAGCATCCAAAGAAGGACAAGCAAATGACCTGATTCCAAGCTGAGTTATTGAAGATATCTGTTGGAAATATGCCCTAGAGGCAATAATAAAAGTATTATTATATTTCAATGTTCATGATAAATGTCTTTTATTCATGCTATAATTGTATTATCCGGAAATCGTAATACACGTGTGAATACTTAGACCACAATATGTCCCTGGTGAGCCTCTAGTTGACCAGCTCGTTGTGATCAACAGATAGTCATGGTTTCCTGACTATGGACATTGGATGTCATTGATAACGGGATCACATCATTAGGAGAATGATGTGATGGACAAGACCCAATCCTAAGCATAGCATAAAAGATCGTGTAGTTCGTTTTGCTAGAGCTTTGCCAGTGTCAAGTATCTCTTCCTTCGACCATGAGATCGTGTAACTCCCGGATACCGTAAGAGTGCCTTGGGTGTATCAAACGTCACAACGTAACTGGGTGACTATAAAGGTGCATTACAGGTATCTCCGAAAGTAGTTGTTGGGTTGACACGGATCGAGACTGGGATTTGTCACTCCGTATGACGGAGAGGTATCTCTGGGCCCACTCGGTAATGCATCATCATAATGAGCTCAATGTGACCAAGGTGTTGGACACGGGATCATGCATTACGGTACGAGTAAAGTGACTTGCCGATAACGAGACTGAACAAGGTATTGGGATACCGACGATCGAGTCTCCGGCAAGTAACGTACCGATTGACAAAGGGGATTGCATACAGGGTTTGATCGAATCCTCGACATCGTGGTTCATCCGATGACAACATCGAGGAGCATGTGGGAGCCATCATGGGTATCCAGATCCCGCTGTTGGTTATTGACTGAGAGCGTCTCGGTCATGTCTGCATGTCTCCCGAACCCGTAGGGTCTACACACTTAAGGTTCGGTGACGCTAGGGTTATTAGGAAGACTAGTATGTGACTACCGAATGTTGTTCGGAGTCCCGGATGGGATCCTGGACGTCACGAGGAGATCCGGAAGGATCCGGAGGTAAAGATTTATATATGGGAAGTTGTCAAACAGACACCGGGAAGTTTCGGGGTCATACCGGTATTGTACCGGGGCCACCGGAAGGGTTCCGGGGGTCCACCGGGAGGGGCCACCCCTCCCGGGGGGGGCCACATGGGCTGCGTGGGGCAGGGAGCCAGCCCCTGGTGGGCTGGCCGCACCCCCTCCCTTGGGCCCATGCGCCTAGGGTTGAGGGGGGGAACCCTAGAGGGGGCGCCCCCTTGGCTTGGGGGGCAAGCCACCCTCTCCCCTCTCCCCTAGGCCGCCGCACCCCCCCTAGATGGGTTCTAGGGGGCCGGCCCCCTCTCCCTTCCCCCTATAAATAGAGGGGTGAGGGGAGGGCAGCCGTACCACCCTCCAAGGCGCAGCCCTCCCCTCCCCAATACCTCTCCTCCTCCGTTGTGTGCTTGGCGAAGCCCTGTCGGAGTACTGCCTCTCCACCATCACCACGTCGTCGTGCTGCCGGTGGAGCTGTCTTCATCAACCTCTCCTTCCCCCTTGCTGGATCAAGAAGGAGGAGACGTCTCCCGTCCCGTACGTGTGTTGAACGCGGAGGTGCTGTCTGTTCAGCACTTGGTCATCGGTGATTCGAATCACGTCGAGTACGACTACATCATCACCTTGCAAGCTTCCGCACGCGATCTACAAGTGGTATGTAGATGCAAACTCTCTCCCTTGACTCGTTGATTAGATGAACTCATAGATGGATCTTGGTGAAACCGTAGGAAAATTTTTAGTTTTCTACAACGTTCCCCAACAGTGGCATCATGAGCTAGGTCTATGCGTAGTTCTCTTTGCACGAGTAGAACACAATTTTGTTGTGGGCGTGGATTTTGTCATCTTACTTGCCTCTACTAGTCTTTTCTTGCTCAACGGTATTGTGGGATGAAGCGGCCCGGACCAACCTTACACGTACGCTTACGTGAGACCGGTTCCACCGACTAACATGCACTAGTTGCATAAGGTGGCTGGCGGGTGTCTGTCTCTCCCACTTTAGTTGGAGCGGAATCGATGAACAGGGCCCTTATGAAGGGTAAATAGAAGTTGACAAAATCACGTTGTGGTGATTCGTAGGTAAGAAAACGTTCTTGCTAGAACCCAATTGCAGCCACGTAAAAGATGCAACAACAATTAGAGGACGTCTAACTTGTTTTTGCAGCGATTGATCATGTGATGTGATATGGCCAGAAGTTGTGATGAATGATGAATTGTGATGTATGAGATCATGTTCTTTGTAATAGGATTCACGACTTGCATGTCGAGGAGTATGACAACCGGCAGGAGCCATAGGAGTTGTCTTTATTTTTTGTATGACCTGCGTGTCATTGAATAACGCCATGTAAACTACTTTACTTTATTGCTAAACGTTAGTCATAGAAGTAGAAGTAGTCGTTGGCGTGACAACTTCATGAAGACACGATGATGGAGATCATGATGATGGAGATCATGGTGTCAAGCCGGTGACAAGATGATCATGGAGCCCCGAAGATGAAGATCAATGGAGCTATATGATATTGGCCATATCATGTCACAACTATATAATTGCATGTGATGTTTATTGTGTATTATGCATCTTGTTTACTTAGGACGACGGTAGTAAATAAGATGATCCCTTATAAAATTTCAAGAAGTGTTCTCCCCTAACTGTGCACCATTGCTACAGTTCGTCGCTTCTAAGCACCACGTGATGATCGGGTGTGATGGATTCTTACGTTCACATACAACGGGTGTAAGACAGTTTTACACAGCAAAAACACTTAGGGTTCACTTGACGAGCCTAGCATGTGCAGACATGGCCTCGGAACACGGAGACCGAAAGGTCGAACACGAATCGTATGGAAGATACGATCAACATGAGAATGTTCACCGACGATGACTAGTCCGTCTCACGTGATGATCGGACACGGGCTAGTCGACTCGGATCGTGTAACACTTAGATGACTAGAGGGATGTCTAATCTAAGTGGGAGTTCATAATTTGATTAGAACTTTATTATCATGAACTTAGTCTAAAACCTTTGCAAATATGTCTTGTAGATCAATGGCCAACGCTAATGTCAACATGAACTTCAACGCGTTCCTAGAGAAAACCAAGCTGAAAGATGATGGCAGCAACTATACGGACTGGGTCCGGAACCTGAGGATCATCCTCATAGCTTCCAGGAAACAATATGTCCTAGAAGGACCGCTAGGTGACGCTCCCGTCCCAGAGAACCAAGACATTATGAATGCTTGGCAGTCTCGTGCTGATGATTACTCCCTCGTTCAGTGCGGCATGCTTTACAGCTTAGAACCGGGGTTCCAAAAGCGTTTTGAACACCACGGAGCATATGAGATGTTCGAAGAGCTGAAACTAGTTTTTCAAGCTCATGCCCGGGTCGAGAGATATGACGTCTCCGACAAGTTCTACAGTTGTAAGATGGAGGAAAACAGTTCTGTCAGTGAGCACATCCTGAAGATGTCTGGGTTGCACAGCCGTATGACCCAGCTGAACATTAACCTCCCAGATGAGGCGGTCATTGACAGAATCCTCCAGTCGCTCCCACCAAGCTACAAGAGCTTTGTGATGAACTACAACATGCAGGGGATGGAAAAGACCATTCCTGAAGTGTTCTCGATGCTGAAGTCAGCAGAGGTTGAAATCAAGAAAGAACATCAAGTGTTGATGGTCAATAAGACCACTAAGTTCAAGAAGGGCAAGGGTAAGAAGAACTTCAAGAAGGACGGCAAAGATGTTGCCGCGCCTGGTAAGCCAGTTACCGGGAAGAAGTCAAAGAATGGACCCAAGCCTGAGACTGAGTGCTTTTATTGCAAGGGGAAGGGTCACTAGAAGCGGAACTGCCCCAAATACTTAGCGGATAAGAAGGCCGGCAACACCAAAGGTATATTTGATATACATGTGATTGATGTGTACATTACCAGTACTCGTAGTAACTCCTGGGTATTTGATACCGGTGTCGTTGCTCATATTTGTAACTCACAACAGGAGCTGCGGAATAAACGGAGACTGGCGAAGGACGAGGTGACGATGCGCGTCGGGAATGGTTCCAGAGTCGATGTGATCGCCGTCGGCACGCTGCCTCTACATTTACCTACGGGATTAGTTTTGAACCTTAATAATTGTTATTTAGTGCCAAGTTTGAGCATGAACATTGTATCTGGATCTCGTTTAATACGAGATGGCTACTCATTTAAGTCTGAGAATAATGGTTGTTCGATTTATATGAGAGATATGTTTTATGGTCATGCTCCGATGGTCAATGGTTTATTCTTAATGAATCTCGAGCGTAATATTACACATGTTCATAGTGTAGATGCCAAAAGATTTAAAGTTGATAACGATAGTCCCACATACTTGTGGCACTGCCGCCTTGGTCACATTGGTGTCAAGCGCATGAAGAAGCTCCATGCCGATGGACTTTTAGAGTCTCTTGATTATGAATCGTTTGACACGTGCGAACCATGCCTTTTGGGCAAAATGACCAAGACTCTGTTCTCCGGAACAATCGAGCGAGCAACCAACTTGTTGGAAATTATACATACCGATGTGTGCGGTCCAATGAGCGTTGAGGCTCGCGGAGGATATCGTTATGTTCTCACTCTCACAGATGACTTGAGTAGATATGGGTATGTCTACTTAATGAAACACAAGTCTGAGACCTTTGAAAAGTTCAAGGATTTCAGAATGAGGTAGAGAATCAACGTGACCGAAAGATAAAATTCTTATGATCAGATCGTGGAGGAGAATACTTAAGTCACGAATTTGGTACACACTTAAGGAAATGTGGAATCGTTTCACAGCTCACGCCGCCTGGAACACCTCAGCGAAACGGTGTGTCCGAACGTCGTAATCGCACCCTATTGGATATGGTGCGGTCTATGATGTCTCATACCGATTTACCGCTATCATTTTGGGGATACGCTCTAGAGACAGCTACATTCACTTTAAATAGGGCACCGTCTAAATCCGTTGAGACGACACCGTATGAATTATGGTTTGGAAAGAAACCTAAGCTGTCGTTTCTAAAAGTTTTGGGGATGCGATGCTTATGTCAAGAAACTTCAACCTGAAAAGCTCGAACCCAAGTCGAAAAAATGCGTATTCATAGGATACCCTAAGGAAACTGTCGGGTATACCTTCTACTTAAGATCCGAAGGCAAGATCTTTGTTGCCAAGAACGGATGCTTTCTGGAAAAAGAGTTTCTCTCGAAAGAAGTAAGTGGGAGGAAAGTAGAACTCGATGAAGTACTACCTCTTGAGCGGGAAAGTGGCGCAGCGCAGGAAACCGTTCCTGTGATGCCCACACCGACTGAAGAGGAAAACAATGATGATGATCAAGGTACTTCGGATCAAGTTACTGCTGAACTTCGTAGGTCCACAAGGACACGTTCCGCACCAGAGTGGTACGGCAACCCTGTCCTGGAAATCATGTTGTTAGACAACAATGAACCTTTGAACTATGAAGAAGCGATGGCGGGCCCGGATTCCAACAAATGGCTTGAAGCCATGAAATCCGAGATAGAATCCATGTATGAAAACAAAGTATGGACTTTGACAAACTTGCCCGATGATCGGCGAGCGATAGAAAACAAATGGATCTTTAAGAAGAAGACGGACGCGGATGGTAATGTTACAATCTATAAGGCTCGACTTGTCGCTCAGGGTTATCGACAAGTTCAAGGGATTGACTACGACGAGACTTTCTCTCCCGTAGCGAAGCTGAAGTCCGTCCGAATCATGTTAGCAATTGCCGCATACTATGATTATGAGATATGGCAAATGGACGTCAAAACGGCATTCCTTAATGGGAATCTTAAGGAAGAACTGTATATGATGCAGCTGGAAGGTTTTGTCGATCCTCGGAACGCTAACAAAGTATGCAAGCTCCAGCGATCCATTTATGGACTGGTGCAAGCATCTCGGAGTTGGAACATTCGCTTTGATGAGATGATCAAAGCGTTTGGGTTTATGCAGACTTATGGAGAAGCCTGCGTTTACAAGAAAGTGAGTGGGAGCTCTGTAGCATTTCTCATATTATATGTAGATGACATACTCTTGATGGGAAATAATATAGAATTTCTGGACAGCATTAAGGCCTACTTGAATAAGTGTTTTTCAATGAAGGACCTTGGAGAAGCTGCTTATATATTAGGCATCAAGATCTATAGAGATAGATCGAGACGCCTCATAGGTCTTTCACAAAGCACATACCTTGATAAGATTTTGAAGAGGTTCAAAATGGATCAATCCAAGAAGGGGTTCTTGCCTATGTTACAAGGTGTGAGATTGAGCTCGGCTCAGTCACCGACCACGGCAAAAGATAAAGAAGAGATGAGTGTCATCCCCTATGCTTCAGCCATAGGATCTATTATGTATGCCATGCTGTGTACCAGACCCGATGTAAACCTTGCCGTAAGTTTGGTAGCAAGATACCAAAGTAATCCCGGCAAGGAACACTGGACAGCGGTCAAGAATATCCTGAAGTACCTGAAAAGGACGAAGGACATGTTTCTCGTTTACGGAAGAGACGAAGAGCTCATCGTAAAGGGTTACGTCGACGCTAGCTTCGACTCAGATCTGGATGACTCTAAGTCACAAACCGGATACGTGTATATGTTGAATGGTGGAGCAGTAAGCTGGTGCAGCTGCAAGCAGAGCGTCGTGGCGGGATCTACGTGTGAAGCGGAGTACATGGCAGCCTCGGAGGCAGCGCATGAAGCGATCTGGGTGAAGGAGTTCATCACCGACCTAGGAGTCATACCCAATGCGTCGGGGCCGATCAAACTCTTCTGTGACAACACTGGAGCTATTGCCCTCGCCAAGGAGCCCAGGTTTCACAAGAAGACCAGGCACATCAAGCGTCGTTTCAACTCTATCCGTGAAAATGTTCAAGATGGAGATATAGAGATTTGCAAAGTGCACACGGATCTGAATGTCGCAGATCCGCTGACTAAACCTCTCTCGCGTGCAAAACATGATCAACACCAGAACTCTATGGGTGTTCGATTCATCACAATGTAACTAGATTGGTGACTCTAGTGCAAGTGGGAGACTGTTGGAAATATGCCCTAGAGGCAATAATAAAAGTATTATTATATTTCAATGTTCATGATAAATGTCTTTTATTCATGCTATAACTGTATTATCCGGAAATCGTAATACACGTGTGAATACTTAGACCACAATATGTCCCTGGTGAGCCTCTAGTTGACCAGCTCGTTGTGATCAACAGATAGTCATGGTTTCCTGACTATGGACATTGGATGTCATTGATAACGGGATCACATCATTAGGAGAATGATGTGATGGACAAGACCCAATCCTAAGCATAGCATAAAAGATCGTGTAGTTCATTTTGCTAGAGCTTTGCTAGTGTCAAGTATCTCTTCCTTCGACCATGAGATCGTGTAACTCCCGGATACCGTAAGAGTGCCTTGGGTGTATCAAACGTCACAACGTAACTGGGTGACTATAAAGGTGCATTACAGGTATCTCCGAAAGTAGCTGTTGGGTTGACACGGATCGAGACTGGGATTTGTCACTCCGTATGACGGAGAGGTATCTCTGGGCCCACTCGGTAATGCATCATCATAATGAGCTCAATGTGACCAAGGTGTTGGACACGGGATCATGCATTACGGTACGAGTAAAGTGACTTGCCGGTAACGAGACTGAACAAGGTATTGGGATACCGACGATCGAGTCTCGGGCAAGTAACGTACCGATTGACAAAGGGGATTGCATACAGGGTTTGATCGAATCCTCGACATCGTGGTTCATCCGATGACAACATCGAGGAGCATGTGGGAGCCATCATGGGTATCCAGATCCCGCTATTGGTTATTGACTGAGAGCGTCTCGGTCATGTCTGCATGTCTCCCGAACCCGTAGGGTCTACACACTTAAGGTTCGGTGACGCTAGGGTTATTAGGAAGACTAGTATGTGACTACCGAATGTTGTTCGGAGTCCCGGATGGGATCCTGGACGTCACGAGGAGATCCGGAAGGATCCGGAGGTAAAGATTTATATATGGGAAGTTGTCAAACAGACACCGGGAAGTTTCGGGGTCATACCGGTATTGTACCGGGGCCACCGGAAGGGTTCCGGGGTGAAGGAAATATGCCCTAGAGGCAATAATAAAGTTATTATTTATTTCCTTATTTCATGATAAATGTTTATTATTCATGCTAGAATTGTATTAACCGGAAACATAATACATGTGTGAATACATAGACAAACAAAGTGTCACTAGTATGCCTCTACTTGACTAGCTCGTTAATCAAAGATGGTTATGTTTCCTAACCATGAACAATGAGTTGTTATTTGATTAACGAGGTCACATCATTAGTTGAATGATCTGATTGACATGACCCATTCCATTAGCTTAGCACCTGATCGTTTAGTATGTTGCTATTGCTTTCTTCATGACTTATACATGTTCCTATGACTATGAGATTATGCAACTCCCGTTTACCGGAGGAATACTTTGGGTACTACCAAACGTCACAACGTAACTGGGTGATTATAAAGGAGTACTACAGGTGTCTCCAATGGTCGATGTTGGGTTGGCGTATTTCGAGATTAGGATTTGTCACTCCAATTGTTGGAGAGGTATCTCTGGGCCCTCTCGGTAATACACATCACATAAGCCTTGCAAGCATTACAACTAATATGTTAGTTGTGAGATGATGTATTACGGAACGAGTAAAGAGACTTGCCGGTAACGAGATTGAACTAGGTATTGGATACCGACGATCGAATCTCGGGCAAGTAACATACCGATGACAAAGGGAACAACGTATGTTGTTATGCGGTCTGACCGATAAAGATCTTCGTAGAATATGTAGGAGCCAATATGGGCATCCAGGTCCCGCTATTGGTTATTGACCAGAGACGTGTCTCGGTCATGTCTACATTGTTCTCGAACCCGTAGGGTCCGCACGCTTAAGGTTACGATGACAGTTATATTATGAGTTTATGCATTTTGATGTACCGAAGGTTGTTCGGAGTCCCGGATGTGATCACGGACATGACGAGGAGTCTCGAAATGGTCGAGACGTAAAGATTGATATATTGGAAGCCTATGTTTGGACATCGGAAGTGTTCCGGGTGAAATCGGGATTTTACCGGGTTACCGGGAGGTTACCGGAACCCCCCGGGAGCCATATGGGCCTTCATGGGCCTTAGTGGAAAGGAGAAAGGGGCAGCCCAAGGGGGCTGCGCGCCTCCCCCCTTCCCCTAGTCCTATTAGGACTAGGAGAGGTGGCCGGCCACCCTTCTCCTCTTTCCCCCTTTGGGGATTCCTAGTTGGAATAGGATTGGAGGGGAGTCCTACTCCCGGTAGGAGTAGGACTCCTCCTGCGCCACCTCCTCCTGGCCGGCGCCTCCTCCCCCCCTTGGCTCCTTTATATACTGAGGCAGGGGCACCTCTAAACACACAAGTTGACACAAGTTGATCCACGTGATCGATTCCTTAGCCGTGTGCGGTGCCCCCTGCCACCATATTCCTCGATAATACTGTAGCGGAGTTTAGGCGAAGCCCTGCTGCTGTAGTTCATCAAGATCGTCACCACGCCGTCGTGCTGACGGAACTCTTCCCCGACACTTTGCTGGATCGGAGTCCGGGGATCGTCATCGAGCTGAACGTGTGCTCGAACTCGGAGGTGCCGTAGTTTCGGTGCTTGATCGGTTGGATCGTGAAGACGTACGACTACTTCCTCTACGTCGTGTCATCGCTTCCGCAGTCGGTCTGCGTAGGGTACGTAGGCAATACTCTTCCCCTCGTTGCTATGCATCACATGATCTTGCGTGTGCGTAGGAAAATTTTTGAAATTACTACGAAACCCAACAGTGGCATCCGAGCCTAGGTTATTGATGTTGATGTTATATGCACGAGTAGAACACAAGTAAGTTGTGGACGATACAAGTCATACTGCCTACCAGCATGTCATACTTTGGTTCGGCGGTATTGTTGGATGAGACGACCCGGACCAACCTTACGCGTACGCTTACGCGAGACCGGTTCCCTCGACGTGCTTTGCACAGAGATGGCTTGCGGGCGACTGCCTCTCCAACTTTAGTTGAACCGAGTATGGCTACGCCCGGTCCTTGAGAAGGTTAAAACGGAGTCTATTTGACAAACTATCGTTGTGGTTTTGATGCGTAGGTGAGATTGGTTCTTACTTAAGCCCGTAGCAGCCACGTAAAACATGCAACAACAAAGTAGAGGACGTCTAACTTGTTTTTGCAGGGCATGTTGTGATGTGATATGGTCAAGGCATGATGCTGAATTTTATTGTATGAGATGATCATGTTTTGTAACCGAGTTATCGGCAACTGGCTGGAGCCATATGGTTGTCGCTTTATTGTATGCAATGCAATCGCGATGTAATGCTTTACTTTATTACTAAACGGTAGTGATAGTCGTGGAAGCATAAGATTGGCGAGACGACAACGATGCTACGATGGAGATCAAGGTGTCGCGCCGGTGACGATGGTGATCATGACGGTGCTTCGGAGATGGAGATCACAAGCACAAGATGATGATGGCCATATCATATCACTTATATTGATTGCATGTGATGTTTATCTTTTTATGCATCTTATCTTGCTTTGATTGACGGTAGCATTATAAGATGATCTCTCACTAAATTATCAAGAAGTGTTCTCCCTGAGTATGCACCGTTGCCAAAGTTCGTCGTGCCCAGACACCACGTGATGATCGGGTGTGATAAGCTCTACGTCCATCTACAACGGGTGCAAGCCAGTTTTTGCACACGCAGAATACTCAGGTTAAACTTGACGAGCCTAGCATATGCAGATATGGCCTCGGAACACGGAGACCGAAAGGTCGAGCGTGAATCATATAGTAGATATGATCAACATAACGATGTTCACCACTGAAAACTACTCCATCTCACGTGATGATCGGTCATGGTTTAGTTGATTTGGATCACGTGATCACTTAGAGGATTAGAGGGATGTCTATCTAAGTGGGAGTTCTTTAGTAATATGATTAATTGAACTTTAATTTATCATGAACTTAGTCCTGATAGTATTAGCATATCTATGTTGTAGATCAATAGCTCGCGTTGTTGCTTTCATATGTTTATTCTGATATGTTCCTAGAGAAAATTGTGTTGAAAGATGTTAGTAGCAAAGATGCGGATTGGATCCGTGATCTGAGGTTTATCCTCATTGCTGCACAGAAGAATTATGTCCTTGATGCACCGCTAGGTGACGGACCTATTGCAGGAGCAAATGCAAACGTTATGAACGTTTGGCTAGCTCAATATGATGACTACTGGATAGTTATGTGCACCATGCTTTATGGCTTAGAATCGGGACTTCAAAGATGTTTTGAACATCATGGACCATATGAGATGTTCCAGTATTTGAAGTTAGTATTTCAAGCAAATACCCGAGTTGAGAGATATGAAATCTCCAACAAGTTCTATAGCTAAAAGATAGCGGAGAATCGCTCAACTAGTGAGCATGTGCTCAGATTGTCTGAGTACTTCAATCGCTTGAATCAAGTGGGAGTTAATCTTCCAGATAAGATAGTGATTGACAGAATTCTCAAGTCACCATCACTATGTTACTGAACTTCGTGATGAACTATAGTATGCAAGGGATGACGAAAATGATTCCTGAGCTCTTCGTGATATTGAAATCAACGAAGGTAAAAATCAAGAAAGAGCATCAAGTGTTGATGATTGAAAAGACCACTAGTTTCAAGAAAAGGGCAGAGGGAAGAAGGGGAACTTCAAGAAGAACAGCAAGCAAGTTGCTGCTCAAAGTGAAGAAGCCCAAGTCTGGTCCTAAGCCTGAGACTAAGTGTTTCTACTGCAAAGGGACTGGTCACTGGAAGCGGAACTACCCCAAGTGATTGGCAGATAATAAGGATGGCAAAATGAACATAAGTATATTTGATATACATGTTATTGATGTGTACTTTACTAGTGTTTATAGCAACCCCTCAGTATTTGATACTAGTTCAGTTGCTAAGATTAGTAAACTCGAAACGGGAGTTGCAGAATAAACAAAGACTAGTTGAAGGGGAAGTGACGATGAGTGTTGGAAGTAGTTCCAAGATTGATATGATCATCGCGCACTCCCTATACTTTCGGGATTAGTGTTGAAACTAAATAAGTGTTATTTGGTGTTGGCGTTGAACATGAATATGATTTGATCATGTTTATTGCAATACGGTAATTCATTTAAGTAAGAGAATAAAATGTTGTTCTGTTTACATGAATAAAACCTTATATGGTTACACACACAATGAAAAAGGTTCATTGGATCTCGATCGTAGTGATACACATATTCATAATATTGAAACCAAAAGATGCAAAGTTAATAATGATAGTGCAACTTATTTGTGGCACAGCCGTTTGGGTCATATCGGTGTAAAGCGCATGAAGATACTCCATAAAGATGGATTTTCGGAATCACTTGATTATGAATCACTTGATGCTTGCGAACCATGCCTCATGGGCAAGATGACTAAGACTCCGTTCTCCGGAGCGAGCAACTGACTTATTGGAAATAATACATACTGATGTATGCGGTCCGATGAGTGTTAAGGCTCACGGCAAGTATCGTTATTTTCTGAACTTCATAGATGATTTGAGCAGATATGGGTATATCTACTTGATGAAACATAAGTCTGAAACATTTGAAAAGTTCAAAGAATTTCAGAGTGAAGTGGAAAATCATCGTGACAAGAAAATAAAGTTTCTACGATCTGATCGCGGAGACAAATATTTGAGTTACGAGTTTGGTCTTCAATTAAAACAATGTGGAATAGTTTCACAAACTCACGCCACCTGGAACACCACAATGTAATGGTGTGTCCGAACGTCATAACCGTACTTTATTAGATATGGTGCGATCTATGATGTCTCTTACCGATCTACCACTATCATTTTGGGGTTATGCATTAAAGACAGATGCATTCACGTTAAAAGGGCACCATCTAAATCCGTTGAGACGACACTATATGAACTATGGTTTAGCAAGAAACCCAAGTTGTCGTTTCTTAAAGATTGGGGCTGCGATGCTTATGTGGAAAAGTTTCATCCTGATAAGCTCGAACCCAAATCGGAGAAGTGCGTCTTCATAGAATACCCAAAGGAAATTGTTGGGTACACCTTCTATCACAGATCTGGAGGCAAGATATTCGTTGCTAAAATGGATCCTTTCCAGAGAAGGAGTTTCTCTCGAAAGAAGTGAGTGGGAGGAGAGTAGAACTTGATGAGGTAATTATACCTTCTCCCTTATTGGAAAGTAGTTCATCACAGAAATCAGTTCCAGTGATTCCTACACCAATAAGTTAGGAAGTTAATGATGATGATCATCAAACTTCAGATCAAGTTACTACCAAACCTCGTAGGTCTTCCAGAGTAAGATCCGCACCAGAGTGGTACGGTAATCATGTTCTGGAAGTCATGTTACTAGACCATGATGAACCTACGAACTATGAGGAAGCAATGATGAGCCCAGATTCCACGAAATGGCTTGAGGCCATGAAATCTGAGATATGATCCATGTATGAGAACAAAGTGTTGACTTTGATTGACTTGCCCGATGATCGGTGAGTCATTAAGAATAAATGGATCTTTAAGAAGAAGACTGACGCTGATGGTAATGTTACTGTCTACAAAGCTCGACTTGTCGCAAAAGGTTTTTGACAAGTTCAAGGGATTGACTACGATGAGACATTCTCACCCGTAGCGATGCTTAAGTCCGTCCGAATCATGTTAGCAATTGCCGCATTTTATGATTATGAAATTTGGTAGATGGATGTCAAAACTGCATTCCTGAATAGATTTCTGGAAGAAGAGTTGTATATGATGCAACTAGAAGGTTTTGTCAATCCTAAAGGTGCTAACAAAATGTGCAAGCTCCAGCGATCCATCTATGGACTGGTGCAAGCATCTCGGAGTTGGAATATACGCTTTGATAAGTTGATCAAAGCATATAGTTTTATATGGACTTACGGTGAAGCCTGTATTTACAAGAAAGTGAGTGGGAGCACTACAACATTTCTGATAAGTATATGTGAATGACATATTGTTGATCGGAAATAATGTAGAATTATTCTGCAAAGCATGAAAGGATACTTGAATAAAAGTTTTTCAAAGAAAGACCTTGGTGAAGCTGCTTACACATTGAGCATCAAGATCTATATAGATAGATGAAGACGCTTGATAAGATTTTTTCAATGAATACATACCTTGATAAATTTTTGAAATAGTTCAAAATGGAACAGTCAAAGAAGGAGTTCTTGCCTGTGTTGCAAGGTGTTAAGTTGAGTAAGACTCAAAGCCCGACCACGGCAGAAAATAGAAAGAGAATGAAAGTCATTCCCTATGCCTCAGTCATAGGTTCTATAAAGTATGCCATGCTGTATACCAGATCTATTGTATGCCATACCACTGAGTTTGGCAAGGGAGTACAATAGTGATCTAGGAGAAGATCACTGGAGAGCGGTCAAAATTGTCCTTAGTGGAATAAGGATATGTTTCTCGATTATGGAAAAAGGTTCGTCGTAAAGGGTTACGCCGATGCAAGTTTGACACTGATCCAGATGACTCTAAGTCTCAATCTGGATACATATTGAAAGTAGGAGCAATTAGCTAGAGTAGCTCCGCACAGAGCATTATAGACATAGAATATTTGCAAAATACATACGGCTCTGAATGTGACAGACCCGTTGACTAAGCTTCTCTCACGAGCAAAACATGATCACACCTTAGTACTCTTTGGATGTTAATCACATAGCGATGTGAACTAGATTATTGACTCTAGTAAACCCTTTGGGTGTTGGTCACATGATGATGTGAACTATGGGTGTTAATCATATACAGATATGAATATTGGTGTTAAATCACATGACAATGTGAACTAGATTATTGACTCTAGTGCAAGTGGGAGACTGAAGGAAATATGCCCTAGAGGCAATAATAAAGTTATTATTTATTTCCTTATTTCATGATAAATGTTTATTATTCATGCTAGAATTGTATTAACCGGAAACATAATACATGTGTGAATACATAGACAAACAAAGTGTCACTAGTATGCCTCTACTTGACTAGCTCGTTAATCAAAGATGGTTATGTTTCCTAACCATGAACAATGAGTTGTTATTTGATTAACGAGGTCACATCATTAGTTGAATGAT
Source organism: Triticum aestivum (assembly GCF_018294505.1). Taxonomy (NCBI): domain Eukaryota; kingdom Viridiplantae; phylum Streptophyta; class Magnoliopsida; order Poales; family Poaceae; genus Triticum; species Triticum aestivum. The sequence continues at coordinate 483,756,711 of NC_057807.1, read as the reverse complement.
CTGATTGACATGACCCATTCCATTAGCTTAGCACCTGATCGTTTAGTATGTTGCTATTGCTTTCTTCATGACTTATACATGTTCCTATGACTATGAGATTATGCAACTCCCGTTTACCGGAGGAACACTTTGGGTACTACCAAACGTCACAACGTAACTGGGTGATTATAAAGGAGCATTACAGGTGTCTCCAAAGGTAGATGTTGGGTTGGCGTATTTCGAGATTAGGATTTGTCACTCCGATTGTCGGAGAGGTATCTCAGGGCCCTCTCGGTAATGCACATCACATAAGCCTTGCAAGCACTGCAACTAATATGTTAGTTGTGAGATGATGTATTACGGAACGAGTAAAGAGACTTGCCGGTAACGAGATTGAACTAGGTATTGGATACCGACGATCGAATCTCGGGCAAGTAACATACCGATGACAAAGGGAACAATGTATGTTGTTATGCGGTCTGACCGATAAAGATCTTCGTAGAATATGTAGGAGCCAATATGGGCATCCAGGTCCCGCTATTGGTTATTGACCAGAGACGTGTCTCGGTCATGTCTACATTGTTCTCGAACCCGTAGGGTCCGCACGCTTAAGGTTACGATGACAGTTATATTATGAGTTTATGCATTTTGATGTACCGAAGGTTGTTCGGAGTCCCGGATGTGATCACGGACATGACGAGGAGTCTCGAAATGGTCGAGACGTAAAGATTGATATATTGGAAGCCTATGTTTGGACATCGGAAGTGTTCCGGGTGAAATCGGGATTTTACCGGGTTACCGGGAGGTTACCGGAACCCCCCGGGAGCCATATGGGCCTTCATGGGCCTTAGTGGAAAGGAGAAAGGGGCAGCCCAAGGGGGCTGCGCGCCTCCCCCCTTCCCCTAGTCCTATTAGGACTAGGAGAGGTGGCCGGCCACCCTTCTCCTCTTTCCCCCTTTGGGGATTCCTAGTTGGAATAGGATTGGAGGGGAGTCCTACTCCCGGTAGGAGTAGGACTCCTCCTGCGCCACCTCCTCCTGGCCGGCGCCTCCTCCCCCCCTTGGCTCCTTTATATACTGAGGCAGGGGCACCTCTAAACACACAAGTTGACACAAGTTGATCCACATGATCGATTCCTTAGCCGTGTGCGGTGCCCCCTGCCACCATATTCCTCGATAATACTGTAGCGGAGTTTAGGCGAAGCCCTGCTGCTGTAGTTCATCAAGATCGTCACCACGCCGTCGTGCTGACGGAACTCTTCCCCGACACTTTGCTGGATCGGAGTCCGGGGATCGTCATCGAGCTGAACGTGTGCTCGAACTCGGAGGTGCCGTAGTTTCGGTGCTTGATCGGTTGGATCGTGAAGACGTACGACTACTTCCTCTACGTCGTGTCATCGCTTCCGCAGTCGGTCTGCGTAGGGTACGTAGGCAATACTCTTCCCCTCGTTGCTATGCATCACATGATCTTGCGTGTGCGTAGGAAAATTTTTGAAATTACTACGAAACCCAACACGGGGGTCCACCGGGAGGGGCCACCCCTCCCGGGGGGGCCACATGGGCTGCGTGGGGCAGGGAGCCAGCCCCTGGTGGGCTGGCCGCACCCCCTCCCTTGGGCCCATGCGCCTAGGGTTGAGGGGGGGAACCCTAGAGGGGGCGCCCCCTTGGCTTGGGGGGCAAGCCACCCTCTCCCCTCTCCCCTAGGCCGCCGCACCCCCCCTAGATGGGTTCTAGGGGGCCGGCCCCCTTCTCCCTTCCCCCTATAAATAGAGGGGTGAGGGGAGGGCAGCCGTACCACCCTCCAAGGCGCAGCCCTCCCCTCCCCAACACCTCTCCTCCTCCGTTGTGTGCTTGGCGAAGCCCTGTCGGAGTACTGCCTCTCCACCATCACCACGCCGTCGTGCTGCCGGTGGAGCTGTCTTCCTCAACCTCTCCTTCCCCCTTGCTGGATCAAGAAGGAGGAGACGTCTCCCGTCCCGTACGTGTGTTGAACGCGGAGGTGCTGTCCGTTCAGCACTTGGTCATCGGTGATTCGAATCACGTCGAGTACGACTACATCATCACCTTGCAAGCTTCCGCACGCGATCTACAAGTGGTATGTAGATGCAAACTCTCTCCCTTGACTCGTTGCTTAGATGAACTCATAGATGGATCTTGGTGAAACCGTAGGAAAATTTTTAATTTTCTGCAACGTTCCCCAACAATATCTTCCTCAAGAAGCTGGTTGCAGTACTGCAGTTCACTCTCCCATCCACCCAATGCTTGAAGAACCCACTGCAGCAATTATAGCAAATCAATTACATTATTATAACCAATATTCTCTTGGTACTACAATTTCCTAGTACAACAGCCAAGCGAGAAGTAATAAGCTTAAAGGATACAAACATCCAACTTGTACTGAACATCAAAAGGAGATACTGCATACCTGCCTATGGGACCAAGCATGGTAGTTTTTAGCATCCATAGCAAGTATCTTCCTTGTAAAGTCATGTTCACTATTTGCAGCATCTGGTCCTATTTTCTCAGCAAGCCATCTCTTGTGATGCCTGAGGGGAAAATATACCTGGAGGGTTAGTTGGAATTTCACCACAGAGAAGGAAAAGAGTCAGTTTGAATTATGAAAGGATAAAAATATAAGCAAGTGGTAACTCATGCAGAACTCCACAACCGCCAAATTGGAGATTAGTTTCTTGTCAAACGCTATGGCTGCCACTATAGCTGCTGGGAGAGGCCGTCGCGAAATCGTTTCTCCCGCGATTTTAATCTATGATTACAATTAATAATTCACATACTTATATTTTTTTAGGATAGTTCACATACTCATATGGTCATCATCGTTAAGGTGGTTTGTCTATAGTGCTCCTGCTCGGCCATTTCACCACTAATATAGTAATATGGTTATACTCTATTAAATAAACAATAGGAAATTTTCTGGCCCACCTTAGAGAGCTCCCACAGCCAGTGGGAATAACATATTTGGATAGATATAACAAATATTGGTGTACTTCACTGTTAACGAGAAAGGATGCAAAACCTCGGAAGTTCATTTCAGAGCTGGGGCTGTATTGAGCTTGTTTGTCTTTTTATTTGAAAAGATCAAAATTCACAATTTGGACTTCCAATTTTTTTAAAATAACTCCACATGTTTATATTGGTATAGTCTACGTGTATGCAAAGTTTAATGGTGATATATGTTAACATGTGAACTACCAAAAACCAAATTCATAACTTTGATAGCTATGAACAGTACATACATTGTTCATTATTGAAAATTCACAAATTTTCCATTTTGTGTGGCTCAAATGTTAACGTATTTCATCATGAAACGTTTTACACTTGTAGAATGCATTCATATGAATATATGTATAAAAATCTATGACTTTTTCAGACTTTGAACTATGGTTTTTAATATTTAGAAAAATTCAAGCTCCAAAATGCCTCACTCGCAAAACCTAGCAAGTAAACAGGAATACAATTTCTAAATTAGAACAATAAGCAACCTTCCAAAAAGGTGCTATAATTTTGGGAAAATGCAACCCAATCATATGCACATAATTGAATTTCCGCCCAAAAGCAAGTTTGAATGAGTTCCCAAAACAAAGAAAAATTCAATAAAATAATGGTAAAAATAATTCGTTTGAGCACATGGTTGGCACACATGTGCCACAATGCAATACAGTACAAACTCGCACAACACAAATCATTAAGTCGTTCATACATCACAACAACAAATAGCTAAGTTGATTTATTTCACTCTTTGGTAATATTGGCCCCAGCCTGCTAGTTCCCAGCTAGCAACTTTGCATCAGTTAGCATGATGTTCTTTGTCCTCCACCTTCTTGCCAAGCTCCAATATCATATTGGCAGCTGCAGAGCACCTCGCATCATGTGGGGTTGGACAAGGATCGCTAGTGATGCTCAACTCAAAATCAGGGCATTTCAAACGCACTTCGCCGACGTGCATTCCTGAAAAGATAGGAGAGTAACTGGTGGATAAGTGCTCAGAAAACAATGTGACACTAAATCTCACCCTGTGCATTTTAAAACCGAACCGAAAGTAAACCAAACCGAACCATTTTTTATGGTTTATGATTTCGGTATGGTATGAACTTTTTATATCGTTTTGAATTCTGGTTTTTATGGTATATACCAAAAAACCGTATGGTTTACCGAATAAACCGAAGTAAAAAAAATATGTATATTTCTTGGGGAGAACAACCATAGAGTAGTCCTTTTTTGTACATAAACTAGATTTCATGTTAAGCGCATCCAATTTTCTTGTAACGAATCATATTTCTCTTAATAAGAATGCTATGCATGTCCATAACCATCCAAACCATGCATGCATATACAGTCGCATATAGTTATATACTCTTTGTATAAAAAAGATATGTGTTTTGAGTCACAAATTTGCAAACTATTATATGTCATTTTCAAATTCGCGTCAACTTTGGTTTTATGGTATATACCGAAACCATACCAAAATAATTTGGTATATATTGAAACCGAACCGTATCTAAATTTCATACCATATTTACCAAAGTATTAATAATGTACAAACCGAAAAAAACGTATAAACCGAACCCTGTAAACCGAACGTACAGAGTGAACTAAATCAAACAGCAGTTCTAGTTTTTGCTAGCTGGAAACCTATTCAGTTCTTGACAAGTGGAATGCAATGAAATGAGTAGAGGTGATCTCTAATAGATCCGACAACGGCGCGACACATGTCTTTGGTAACCATGGACCGAACTGTGATGTTTAATAAACCTAACACTTGAATAGAGCATAGACAAGTGGTTTATAGATATGACCTTTTGAAAACTCTTTAGCCCAAGGGGTGCTATACGGATTGGATTCAACAAACGCTAATCAGAAAGTACGTGGCACAAGACCAATTTCAATGAAATTCTTATTATTGTGCCTATATGGTCCAAGAACTCAATGCGTGTCCATTTGGAAAATTAAAGAGATAAGAGTAAAGGTATTTAGAGATACCATCTGCTAGTGAAGGTAGTACTGTGTATCTAGGGGCCATCCAATCGCAATCACAGCAGATATCATTAAGCTCCTGCATTGACAAGTGTCAAAGGTACAGATGGCATTTAAAATTTTAATGCATCAGTTCAGCGCGAAGTTTCTTACCATGCATTTATCGCGTTGTGCGAGTGCCTCCTTAAATTTCAATTCCATTCTCTTAGTGCTCTTGGTTTTCCCATCATCGCCAGAGAAAGTTAGATTGGCAACTTTCATTATATTTGAGCTAGGTTCCTTATATTTCTCCATTGTTGACAACACTTCTTTTGTCATCTTCTTTTCTGCATAAGGTTTAAACATGGTGAGTAATGGAAATGTTGAACTCATACATAGATTAAAATCATGGACGACGCTGCCGCAATAGCGGCGCTATCACGAATCTGAAACGGCTGCGCGATCTGCATGGCATGGGAAATTGCCGGAGAATGCGGCATTCCTTCCTTACTCATCGTGGCCAAATACCTGCCGCAATTTCTGCTCGCCGACGATTTTAAACTATGAACTCATATAGAAATAACTTCTTGCCAAAATATGCCACACTTCTAACAGACGATTTGTCCACAGTTTAAAGTGAGGAATATGACAGTTTAACACAGAACTTTGGGAAATATATGGCTCCCAGCAAAACATGCCCACAATGTTTGCCACAAAACAGTGACAATTCTAGAAGTGATTATCAATCTAACGATGTTTAGATGTGTAAAATGGTAGAATACCAGTCTTAATTTTCTGAATGTCCATCTTAATTTTATGAATGTCCATATCACATTGAGCACTTCCATCTTGAAGTATGAATTCCTTACGAAGCTGAAACAAAGAGGGGATGAATTTACATAAGATTCTCAACTAGAACAAAATATAAGAAAAACAAGCATCATTTTTTTTCCTGAAACAAAAGAGAAGACATATAACATACAATAGAATCCCGTATTTTCTTAATCTCTACCACGGAATCACGAATCTGATCATTGCTATTCTCAGCCACGCCACCTTCAATGAAATTAAGAACACATATGTTAGAAAGTTGGAGGACCAATAACCAATAATAGGGAAAACAAGCTGTCTTGCAATCGCAACCTGACTTAGGCGCTCCCATGATTTGGCGTTCCAATGCACCATCCTTCATTTCAACATCAACACGTGGTGCCTGATACAACAACCATTTATTCAAATGACCTAGGTCTATGTTACTCACAATAATATCAAGTGCATAGGAAAAACAAAAATGAATAGTGCAACAACCTAAAATGGAGAGAGAGAGAGATAATAAGGCACTACTAGAATAACTCGGGACAAAACCAGATTCTAGTAGCGTAACTGAAGTATCTGTGCATGTGCTTGGCCACTGTTCATCAATCTAGGTGACTGCTAGCTAGCTAGCTTGCACGTATGTATGTTGCTGCTCTCTGGTGAATTGATCAAGCCATCAAAAGCCAACAATATTAGCCAGGACTTCCCACACTCAAAAAAACAAGACTTGCCTAACTTATGGTCGCTATTTGGTCACCAAAAAAAATGCTATGATCGCTATATCGTAGGTAGATGCAACCAACAGATAATTTTTAACAACTACTCAAGCAGAAAATAGTTAAACATTTCAGTTGTACATTCTTATGCTTGCATCATTTAAGAAATAGTATGGCCGAGATGGCCTCTCCTATTTCTGCAAGTATATGAATAAGTATAGTTTTTTTTTCAGGGAATGAACAAGTACAGTTTGACATAGCAAAATAAAAATTACTGCATATCGTAGTTATTAAAAAGACAGTTACACGAACTAAGAAGGGAGGGGTTTGTGCTTGTTGTGGTTGCCTATACTGTATCCCTAGGCCCTGTTTTGTACCGTCGCCCTGACGTATGCCTGCGTGCGCCCATGCTTCTCATCGGCTCCGGCCATCCTCCGATGCGATGCGCCTTCTCTACTGCCGCATGGGGGTGAGACTAGGCTTCGCCGCTGCCACCATCTCCATCGCCTAGCTAACATTTTTTTTATTTTCATTTTGAAGCGGGAGCAATCCCCATGCACACAAGAAAAGAGCATATGTTCTGGGTTGGGCCTTCAATGCGCATCAAGACCGACCACTACACAATTAACACAACACATCATTTTAACGACCCCCTAAACTATCACATTTTGACCCCTCAAAAGACTAGGATCCCACTACAAATCAGATGTCAGATTTTTTACCGTGGCAAATCGAACCTTTTATAGCGTTTTGGAAAAACTATCACATCTCATTCCTAAAAAAGGAAAAAATCTATCACATCTGGGACGCATCAATCCTAGAAAGGAAAAAATCTATCACATCTAGCGGTGGGGCGATTAGTACTACACTACTACTACAGAATCAGTTTTGGTCGATTTGTTGCTTGGAAGTCGCTTGATCTTGGTGCGAGTACCAGAGGGAAAATTAACCAGATGCAAGCTAGCTAGCTAGCGATCGAGCAGAATCTTACCCCGATTCGTCCAGCCATAGCTGCTTGGGTTCACGCCCGATTCGTCCCCAGCGCATGACGGCATGAGCAACGCCACCCACCATCTTCTTCGTCCTGCACCCGACGTGTCCCCACGCTTCCTACACTTACCGCTCGCCACCCTCAACTCAACGAAGGCGGATACGACCAACTAGGGCGCAGTCAAGAAAAACCGCGGCGGCGAAATCCCCACATCTGTCCCTTCCGATCGATCCCTTACCCGTATGTGCATGCGAGATGCGCCTCCCTATACCACGATCAGATCGGATTCAGATTTACCAGGGGGCGCAACAAATAACAGCAAAGAGCTCCGTCGACGACCTATAGCTAGCAGCCAGGCAAGACGTGCTCCACTCACCTCCGGCACGGCGACGAGCTCCGGGGCCGTGCCGCGCTGCTCCTGCGCCCGCGGCGTCACTCCCTTCAACTTCGTCACCATCTTTAACTCCCTCCTCTTTTTCCGCCCCATACGATTCAGCCTCTCTTGCTAAGGTTTTTGGGGGCCAAGTGCGGCGGCTGGGTGGCTACACCTACCCTGCCGGTGGGTTTTCGGCCTTTGTACGAGGAGAGGGGGAAGCGAAAGACAGAAATGGCAGGGCTTGAATGCCTGTTTCTCTGCGAGCGCGTGATTTCCACTTTGGAAGACTACACTAGTTGTCTACCCGACGGACTAGGAATTTTTGGAAGTTTGTAAATATTGTGCATAGAAAGTTTTTATAAGTATATATGTTTTGCTTTAAAATCTTATATATATATATATATATATATATATATATATATATATATCTTTTAGTACTACCCATTTTCCTAGTGTACAAATAATATATTTTCATAGTACTCCCTCTGTCCCAAATTACTTGTCACAAGAATGGATGTATCTAGACATATTTTTAGCTCTAGATACATCCATTTCTACGACAAGTAATTCGGGACGGAGGAAGTATATTATACTCCCTCCGTCCGAAAATACTTGTCATCAAAATGGATAAAAAGAGATGTATCTAGAACTAAAATATGTCTAGATACATTATTCATTTTGATGACAAGTATTTCCGGACGGAGGGAGTATATCTTTTAGGCCCACCACCTTCTTCCTCCTGCACCCGGCCCATCCTTGCTTTCTACTCGTCGGTGCCTCGCCGCCACCACTTGCGGAGGGTATGCCCGGACAGCCGCCACCAACAGGACGCGTCAGAAGACCAACTAGGATGCACTCGAGCTAAGCTGCGGCACCAAAATTCGGACGCCGAGGACCTCCCATAGTTGCACAATCAAGTAATAATCAAATCAAACTAGTCGTGTGTGAGCATTTCTATGTCTGATTCATCTCAGATCTATCGATCCCCTACCACGATCAGATTTAGATTGACTAGTGCAGCCCAACAACAAGAATTAACTCTGTCCGATCTATCCGCTAGAGCAGCCAAAGCCAAGCAATATGAGTGTCTGCGTAAACCACCATCAGATCTACCAACTATCCAACCAGAAAGAACTACGTGTATGCGTGATCCACTCACCTCCTGCACGACGATGAGTTGCTCTTCTGTGGCCGTGTCGGGCTGCTCCTGTGCCCACGGAGTCACCCCCTTCATCTCCGATACCATCTTCGTCATGTCCGGGGGTTAAATGATTATGCCTCGATCGCCAATACCTAGCTAGGGTTCTGCGGGCTCGCTATGGTGGTTGGGTGCCTAGCTAGGTGGGTTAATTAGGGTCAAGGGAACGCGCTCACTTGTGAAGGGAATGGAAGAAAGTGGAAAGAGGACAATTTGACAAAGATGGCCAGTGTTGTGCGAGCGTGTGGAAGCGAGGCACAAGCACATGCGCATTCTTTTACCATATACGGTCTATATATCATGAAGATGATTAATTCCTACCAAAATCATGTCTCATTTCTGTTTTTCTTTTTCTTTTCTTCTAATGGCAGGATGATGCACTCTTTTGCTGACCGAGACCTACTTGTTAAACAAGAAAAATGAAAACAATTTGAAACTCACAACAAAAAGATAAGAGTGATCAACTGACAACAACACCTAGTAAGCAAATCGCAATACTATCGGACTCAAAGAAGGGAAAAACAATGAAAGGCTGAACTTTTTCATTTTATTAGTACTCCCTCCGATTCATAATAAGTGTCAGCGGGTTTGAATTAAAGTTACACTTATGTTGGATAAGAGGGAGTAACAAGTAAATGTTTAGTTTGGTGAAAAGAAACATGCACTGTTGCGGCAGTATCAAAAATGGATTAAAAAAAGTACCCAAGACGATATTTCTTTGATGAAAGGAAGTAAAGTATATAGTAGAATCAAATGGAAAAAATAGTATTATAAATGGTTCAATGAAATTACCGAACCAATAGATGGTAGCGTTGAGCTTGTGTGGTTCAAGACCTCGTCAAGGGAATGATTTGTAAAGCCAGCATCTTGATTGGCATGTGAGATCAGCACTTGGTTTGAACCTGGCAAATTATCATCGCAACCTATATCTTCTTGCATTACTACTTCTTGAGCCACTAGTTCAGTTTTCACAGGTGATTCATGTTTGTCCCTGCTAAGTGTAAGTTGGGTCCCTTCAGTAACTATCAACTTGTCAGCACAACCTATTTCTTCTTCCATCAAAACTTCTTCCCTCTCTTCATTTTCTACCTGGGCTTTAAATTCTGCCCCTCTAGAAACTGGTGGTAACATGTCACCACAACCTATATTGTCTTCCACAGCCATATCTTCTACCTCTGCATTTTCTGTTGGAGCTTCAAGTTGAGCCTCTCTAGAAACATCCCCAAGTTGTTGTGAATATATTTTAGTGTACTCTGATGGAGTGGAATTTAGATCCACAGAAAGATTAAGCCCCTCGTCCGACTGCACGGTTATTTCGAAGGTAGGTGTCACACAATGTCCTGATATTTCATCATATGTGACAAAAGATTAATTTATATGCAATATTTTCATTAGAATTATCTTCATAGTTGCAACATGATAGTAAGCAAGATACCTCTTGGAACCGTAGTGTGATTTGTTTCCAAGGAAGCCATATCATTTACGTTTGACATTCTGCCGCGAGTGATAATTCCAACTTTAGGAGAAACCACAATGTTGTCAGATTTCTTCTGACGAGCAGTCATCGAGGAGGTTTTCTTCCGAATATTGCGAGAAATCCTGCTCCAGACTACCAAACTACAGTCAGAATATGTGCTTTGAATATGTTGGAACAGTAATGCCTCTTGAATTCATAAGAAATGGGATCACATACTCACTCTTTTTATTCAAAGAAATGGTCAAACAGAAAAGGATAAAAAAAGCTTGGATCTTGATTATAAAGCCTATAGGAATTCTACAGTCCAAGTGGGCCTCTTCAGAAAACTCTTGAACATAAAAAATGAGATGAAAGTTTTTGTCACATGATGACATCCTTATTATATAAGGTAAAAAACACAAGATAGGTAGTTTAACTCACACAACCACAAATTACTTCTATGTACAGTAAACTCCTTCGAATCTCCTAATGCTCACCCCCGGTATATTGTGGGGAACATGCTAACAAATTTCCCACCACACTTAGAGGAATGTAAATAAGAAGCTTGAAACTTGGAACAATATTCACATGTGCATGCCACTCTAGTTTTTGCTAAACTTATTGTGCCCCAAATGGCCAGCATATGATTTCAAATATAGGCTTTATTGACAATGAACTACCTAAAATTAGAATGTGGATGCATCACATTTTTTTCTTACCATTAAGCGGATACTGGTATGTACTTGCATGTGTTTATACGAAATAATTATCAATAGAAATCATATGGACAACGGCAAAGTATGAAGACACCAAATGGCCATGACATATATGTTGTGTGAAAACGTCTATAAATCTACTGACATGTATTTTGTTTAAGTATTCACAAAAATTATAAGAATGCAGCAATTTTATCATTTACCATTGGAACTCGAGCAAACAAGAATAACAAATACCATATGGAAATAAAAGGTCAGAATAGAGAACCATCAACTTTAGCCACTACATACACAACCAATCTGCTAAATCTAGGAGCACAACTCCGAAGAAACAAGATGGCAATGGCAAGACTTAACAAATGGAACTTTCTTGTGATTATCACATCCTTGAGAGTTCACTACCAAATCGAGAACACGCCGCTATAACTTCAACTCTTGCTATGGTTCCTAGCTACTATAGTCAGGATAGATTGTACGAGAGATTCTAAGACCTTTTGCAAGGGATGTAGGAATTATATATGACTTGTTAGATTGAGGACATGTATGGTTGTGGATCCCCAAATATCTAGAACCTAACATAGTGAGTTGACGGATCCAAGAGTAGAGTTAGATGTTTTTTGACTGGTGGTAGAGGGTTAGATGTGTACTAAGGTGTGGTTGTGGAAAACACTACACATGGTAGTAATGTAATAGTTTTTATTATATTGTTTTATACATACCAATATGAAGGTATTTTCAAAATTATACTAAAATCCATGGACTCACATGCATTTTATTCATTTAACTCACTTTGAAAAATCTTAGATATATTATATGAATATACATAGAATGATAAAGTAATATATATATATACTACCACATGCTAGTATATAAGATATGATGCTAACTACCACCCGGTGGTAGTATATGAGACATGAGAGTAACTACCACATGGAGGGATTGTGGAGGAGATCCCAAGAGATACACATCCCCTGACATTATTTAATAAAAGAACTGACTTATGGCCATGTGAATCATAATTGAAAATAGAATCTCGAGAAATCAAAGGCTTCAAAACCCTACAGAGAAATAGAATCACATAGCTCCATCTTAATCCAAATTACCCGGGGCTCAATCAAACTGCTATAAGGTAACACAACAATGAAAGACATATAATGTCCTTACACTTCAAGAGTTGTGGTGAGGCTCCAATGATGGTGGTAGGGATGAATTTGAAAGAAGTACAATATATATATATATATATATATATATATATATATATATATATATATATGATGTAGTTCACTAGCCACGTAAAAACATGTGGAAAGCCTCATAAGACAAAGAAGAATGGAAACATTGAATTAACAAAAATAAATCAACCATCCAAAAAGGCACTACAATTTGATCAATATTTCTAGTAAAATTAGTACAGATGTTGCCGTGCCAAATCGAGAACGCCGCCATACCTCAAACTCTTGGTATGGCTCCAGCCAACTGTAATTGGGATCGGTCGCATGGAGAGACGCCAAGTACTGATAGAAGGATTGTCGGGTGCAGAGATGGCCCGGTAGATTGGTGGCGGCTATGGTTATGGATGCCAAGATTCAAACCCTAACACACTAAGTTGAAAGATCAAAGGGTAGGTTTAGAAGTGTTATGCGCAAAGGCAAGGTTGTGGGATGAGCGGGGGTGTTACTAGGATCTCGAGCGTTGGGAGGAGACCGAGCATAGGAGAAGAAATGTCATTGGAGATTGAGAGTTGGTGGAGGATGAGAGGGAAATGGCGATGGAGATGAGGAAAGGGACGGGCTAGGGTAAGTTGGGGCAATTTTTATTAGGGGGGGGGGGGGGGAACGCGTTTGTTTGTTTCTTTTTAGAAAGGGAAAGCGTGTTTGTTTGTTGGAAGCACAAGAAAGTCATGTTTTAATTCCCTTCTTCTTTCTGTTTTTCCACTGCCTTGATTAGGAATCTTTTATTGGTGCCAGCTTAGAATATATGCAGAGAGGAATGGTTTAGGGGATCTCATGATATGCACATCCCCTAGTATTATTTGATTAAGAAAACAAAAGTATGTTCACATGAATCACAATTGGGAATATAATCTCTGATCAAATTTAAAGGGAAACCGAATGCTCGAAAAAGAAACTAAAATCACCTAGCTCCTTAATCCAAACAACTCATTTCTCGACGAAAACTGCTACAAGGTCCCACAATAAGGAAAGGTGATGATGTGCTTCACTTCGAGAAGAGCAGTGGCACTGTGGCAGCCTCCCATGAGGGTGCAAGAACAGCTCTGGAGAGAGCACCATTACAATACTCCCTCTATTTCTTTTCTTTTTACACCGCTGTCTAAAGTTGAACTCTTCAAAGTTGGATCAAATTTATTTTAAAAATATAACATTTGCAATACAAAATTAATATAATCAAATCCATCATGGAATATATGTTCCTTCCTATATGTTCAGATTATATTTATTTGAGGTGGTAAATCCTGATATTTTTTAATTTAAATTTGGACGAACTTTACGAATTTGACTTTAGAGAAATCTAATATGCATAGTAAAAAGAAAAGGAGGAAGTATATGGTGTAGTCAATGATAAGAGCCAGAAAACCTAGTGAGACAAGGAAAAATCCGTCATTAAATTAACAAAAAAAACAAAAAGGTGCTATAAACTTGGGAAGATGGAACCCACCACCCAAACAAGTTCAAATAAATGTGTCTAAAACATAGGGAAACAAAATATAAACTGATAATAATGTGTGAGTACATGACTGAAAACATGTGCAGAGCATGATTCCGCCGTCCCAAATATAAGTCGTATTAGTTGTCTTTAAGTCAAACATAAAAGTTCAGCAAAAAAAAAGAGAAATACCAGCACTTGCAATACCAAATAAATACACTACAGAAACAGGTGCATCTACTGATACTGATTGGGTATTGTAGGTGTTGATGTAAGTTCAAATTAAGACAAAACTAATATATATGACTCGTATTTTGGAAGGAGGGAATACATGATGATTACATCGAGCACACATTGGTAAAAAAACTAATAATTTGATGATTGTGTACATGCATTGGGTACAGATCACAACAACAGACTCAACTGTAAACAAGGCAAAGTGACTGAAGCAGATTTCAGGATTTTCACACCACCAGTGGCTGTTACTTTAACAATCTGCTCATTGGAGTTTGGTTGGTTATTCTCATTCTGCTAACATGTGAATATCAGGCAGTAACATATTCACACAAGACATTGTTGGGCATGCTGTCATTGATTGATTTTTCCCGGTAAAATCAGTACAAATTTTGCTCCGCGCCAAGATCACAGGAAAGGTTTTTCATACACTGCGTCAACCCCTTCGATTGAGTTTACATCATGCTGCTAAAACTATCTTCAGCTGAATTTTCAGATGTCTATGAAGAAAGAGTGGTCTGGTACCATGACCAGTAGTTTATCCGCAGGGGATCACATTTCTGCAGGATTGAGCAGACAGCTACTGCAATATCAGCATGTCCCGTTTCAGGATCAGAGTTCTCCATTGCTTCGATGGTTCCTTTAAGATCATCCGAAGGCTGCAAACCCATGCGAAGAAGATCAAGCAGGAAGCTCAAAGCAAATACGCATGTCCAATCCTTATTCAGGACCTTGAGGCAAGCATCCGAAATGCGATTATCAGCCACCAGCAAATTGTTATCATCCTTATATAAACCTCTGAGGTATCTCCAGGGGCTTTCATTCTGAGGGTTCACCATAATGGCCTCAACTGTGTAATCTACTTCTGAGTCGCGCATTGCCGCAAGGCCCCCAAGAATTGGTGATCGTGTTACCACAAGGTATCTCTGTTGCAACAACAAAAAAACATACTTCAGTATAATTCTGAATATTTGGCCTTAATTCCTCATCAGTAGAAAAAGGCACTCGCAAGGAAGAAGCTGGTTACCAGGTAAAACCAAGATCAATAAAAAGTTAATAAATCAAGAACAAGAATGGAGATTGCGAGGCTGTTTTGATGAAATTAAGGCACGATGATCCATGAAACTCTTCCTATGGTGAAGAATCTGAAGTGAAATGGCATATCATAAACACACAAGAAAGCATCCAAAGAAGGACAAGCAAATGACCTGATTCCAAGCTGAGTTATTGAAGACATCTTCCTCAAGAAGCTGGTTGCAGTACTGCAGTTCACTCTCCCATCCACCCAATGCTTGAAGAACCCACTGCAACAATTATAGCAAATCAATTACATTATTATAACCAATATTCTCTTGGTACTACAATTGCTTAGTACAGCAGCCAAGCGAGAAGTAACAAACTTAAAG
Source organism: Triticum aestivum (assembly GCF_018294505.1). Lineage (NCBI taxonomy): Eukaryota > Viridiplantae > Streptophyta > Magnoliopsida > Poales > Poaceae > Triticum > Triticum aestivum. The sequence goes on along the minus strand of NC_057807.1, from coordinate 483,741,189 downwards.
GATACAAACATCCTACTTGTACTGAACATCAAAAGGAGATACTGCATACCTGCCTATGGGACCAAGCATGGTAGTTTTTAGCATCCATAGCAAGTATCTTCCTTGTAAAGTCATGTTCACTATTTGCAGCATCTGGTCCTATTTTCTCAGCAAGCCATCTCTTGTGATGCCTGAGGGGAAAATATCCCTGGAGGGTTAGTTGGAATTTCACCACAGAGAAAGAAAAGAGTGAGTTTGAATTATGAAAGGATAAAAATATAAGCAAGTGGTAACTCATGCAGAACTCCACAGCCGCCAAATTGGAGATTAGTTTCTTGTCAAACACTTGATGTAATATTAAGCTTATTGCATGGGACTCACCAGACTTGGTAATTTTTTGGATTAGATTCAGCAATTTGGTCCACAAAATGCATTTCTAGCAATAAATCAGCATCCAGTGCCTCTAGAACAACGCGCCTGAAATGCCATACCTATCAAGCAGAAAAGCACCCACCAAGTTAACAAGAATAGCATGGATGTGGATCCAAAGAAAATGCACCACGCTGGCTACAAAACAACGGCAAAGTATACCGACAGAAAATCAAACTCCAGCCACATTGCTCTGTCTTCCTACACTAAACTGGAAACCACAGAAATCGAATGGGCTAAACAGCGAGCCGGAACCCTCTTTCTAGAGTAGAGACTCCACTCTTACCTCTAAACAACGCCGCACGCCGATAGCATAGCTGGATCGCCCTCCACATCACACTCAGCCATCCACCTACCTACTGCCTGTTACACTAATTCGAAGCGTTGTCTACTAAACGTCACACTCAGCCATCCACCTACCTACTGCCTGTTACACTAATTTGAAGCCTCGTCTACTAAAAGCAAAGTTTTAAATAGCGCGAGATAGCACGCAATATCGGCGCTATAGTGGCCAGGAAAGGGGCTGCGCTACGATACGCTGCTCGAGTGCCTTCGCGCGCTAATAGCGTCGCTAAGAGTTATTTAGCGCTAAATTTCTGCATACAAATAGCATTAGCGTCCCACTTCATCGCTTCAATCCAAAAAATTTAGCCCAAAATTGAAAGAGCCAAGTGGGCTAAAGCCCAAAAGTCGTTCCCGATAACCCCCTCCTCCCGTGGATCGAATCGAACCCTACCTTATTCCCCCCGTTCTCTGAAGCGAATGGCGGCGCCACTGGCGATGGGTGATGGCCACCGGCTGCGGACGCCGAAGGCGTCCTGAGCAGCTCACGGCTTCCCCTTCTCCCAGACTCCCTTCCCCAGGTCGCCCGCATCCCCTTCCCAAGTCGCCGGGCTCCTCTTCCTTAGGTCGCAGCCGGACTCGACTGAGATCGCCGGCCTTGCCAAGGGCGCCGCCGGACTCTCCCACGGCCCTGCTGCATCAACTCCACTACTTCATCAATCATCATCCAGATCCGGCCTCTACTGCCACCATGATCTCGCAAACAGATGGTAAGCTTTGGCAGTATGGGTTGATGTATGGATTGCAAATTTGTATTGCACCACTAGGCGCTGTTAACCGTCTCCTTTCAGTCAGCCTAAGATTTATTGACATCTAGTAAATCAAGCTTCTTGATGCAGCACATGTCTTAATGCATAGTAGTTACCATGGTTTGTTTCAGGTCATTGAACATTAGTGCAGCCATGTGTCATTTTTTAGAAGGCAGTGTATCGTAAGCCTAGTTTATCGTTTTGCAAGGCACTACACACACACACACACACACCAGATTGATGTGAGCAAGGGTAGACCATTGTAGCAAGGCTAGTTTATTTGCTCAAAGCTCTCTGTCTTAAATTCTTCACTTCATAATTGTCACGCAGATTGATGAACTGTACTACTGTCATGGAGTGGTCTATTGTAACTTTGTAATTGAACTACAGTCATGGAGTGGTGTATTGTAAGTGAGCAACTAGTGGTTAAGTGTTGCTTCCGTAACTAATTTTATTTCCTGTCAGTATCTAATTTATTTATTTTTGCGTAGGTGTGGGTGGCTGCTTCCGTAACAGCACCTCCACCCGCCCAAGGTGTAGACTCGGATGATCCTGCGTGGAAGTATTGCGCTCTTGTAGATGCGAACAAGAAGCATTGGCTGAAGTGCAATTATTGTGACAAGATATGCACATCTGGTGTTACAAGGATAAAGTTTCACCTTTCAATCATCAAGAATTGTGGTGTCACAGGATGCCCGAAGGTACCTAATGATGTCAGGCTGGAGATGGTAGCTTTGCTCCTAAAGAGTGCCTAGCTTTAGGAAAAAAAGATCGAGGGATTGGAGGTGGTCAGAACTAGTGTTGACTTAGATCACTCAGATGGAGAAAACCAAATGGATGAAGATGATGGCAATCAGGTTGTGGTGTTCAGGTCAAAACCAAACACAAGCAGCTCAAGGGGTGGCCCTATGGACAAATTCTGCAAGCCTAGCATCGAAGAAAGTGTTAACAGGAATCAAAAAAGAAATTGTGAAACCCAAAATGTTTAATCAAAGGTGTCCACTCAGAAAAGAGAAGAGAGGAGGAATAGAGCTTGTGAGTATATATGATGATTTTTCTATGAAGCTAGCATCCCACATAACACTGCCACACTTCCTAGCTTTCTACTTATGCTTGAGGCCATCGGAGATTTCGGCAATGACTTGGATGGGCCTAGTGCATATGAGATGAGTGGACCGTTCTTGAAGAAAAGGAAGAAGATGTTGGATTCAATCAAACCCCATAAGCAAGCATGGGAGCACACGGGGTGTACCATAATGACAGATGCATGGACAGATAGGAAAGGCAGGGGAGTAATGAACCTTGTTGTTCATAGTGTTCAAGGACCCTTGTTTTTGAATTCAGTTGATTGCTCATCTGTAAAAAAAAATGGCAAATACATTTTTGACCTTGTTGATGATTGCATTGAAGATATAGGGGCAGAAAAGGTTATTCAAGTGACCGGCAATGCTAGTAGTGTCAATGTAGCAGCAGCAAGTCTAATGAAAGCAAAGAGACCTTCCATTTTTTGGAATAGCTCATTCTATTGATCTCATGTTGGAGGATACAGGGAAGCTTGGATCGGTTGACAAAATAATTGCCCAAGCAAGGCAAGTAAGTGTGTTCTTATATGCTCACACAAGGGTGTTAGCTTTGATGAGAAAAACACTTTGGAAAGACTTAGTGCGCTCAGGCATTACTAGATTTGCCACGGCTTATCTCAATCTCAAAAGCTGCAAGACAACAAGAGGGAAATGCTTAAACTATTCAGATCAGATGAGCTACATGAAATGGGTTACTTAGAGAAGGACAAGGGGAAGATAGCTCACAAAGTGGTGCAATTGGAATCCTTTTGGAAAGGAGTTGACAGCAACATTGCTGTCAACTACTTTGAGCCAATGGCTAATGTGCTGAGAAAAATGGATAGCGATGTGCCAGCTATGGGATTCCTCCATGGTTGTATGTTGGATGCAAAAAAGGAAATTTCAGTGCTGTTTGATAATGATGAGAGTCGCTTCAAATGCGTTATTGATATCATTGACAAGAGATGGGATAGCAAACTCAAGTAGCCGCTACATTTGGCTGGATACTTTCTGAACCCCTTCTATTATTATCCAAACAAAACTGCAATCGATGAAGAAGCTATCCTTTCCGCCTCTTCCAATTCTTCTTCGGAATCAGAAGATGAGTATCCCTCTGCCCTAGCTGACTCAGATTAATTGCATGGATGCCAACCAAATCACTTATGTTATGTGTGCAAGTGTGACTTGTCAAGTTAGTTCTTAGTTGGTTGAACTTCTGTTGCTTCGGCGGGAAGGTAAACTTTGCTTTGATTTGTTATGTAATGACTTGCTGGATGTTGACTTGATGGCTTTGTTATGTAATGCCAAACTTATGAACCATGTCCTGCATTTTGAATTTGTGATGTGTTGCTAACTTGTTATATACTTGTATGTAGCTGTTCTTTGCTTTGCATTATCTTATGCCTTCCTGGTTGCTACTATAGTGTAGTGTATGATATTCTTCTATTGATTTGGCTGGATGCTAATTGATTTGCTGGTTGCTGTGCGGTCAATTGTCAAGTATATATTAATTTCATGCCTGATTATATGTTTATTTTTTCCCTAATGATAAGTGCCACACATGTGGCACAAAGTAACACCGCCCTAACGTTTTTTACACTAAAGTTGCCATTCGAGAAAAAAATACAAACCCATGCTTCACAACTAAAGTTGTCATCCTCTTGTAACTAAAGTTGCCATCAAAAAACGTCAGGGCGGAATTGCTTTGCGGCACTTACCAGGGTCCTACTTTTTTTTATTAATTTAGCTGAAACGCTAAATGGGGCATAGCATGCTATAGCTGCGCTATGCGCTATAGCGTTTCACACATTTTAACCAAGCCGATGCTAAGAAGCTTAGCGCGCTATTTAAAAGTTTGACTAAATGCCATGGGTCACAACTATAATGGATCAGAACCTCAGAGTACACAGTTGAAGCAATTCCTGAACAATTGAAACTCCACGGCACAGTTCCATGGTTCCAGTCCACAACGGTTCCTCCGTCTTACCTACACTAAATCAGGGGCCACAGTAATCGAAGGGCTAAACAGCAAGCCGGACCCCTCTTTCAAGAGCAGAGACTCCACTGTCATCTCTAAGACGAGGTCGCATGACGATGGCATTGCTGGAGCGGCCTCCACGTCACACTCGGCTATCCGCCACTACCTACTGCCCTTGCACTGATCTGAAGCCTCCTCTACTAAAAGCCATGGGTCACAGATACACTGGATCGGGACCTAAGCAAAGCAGCTGAAGCAATTCCCAAACAGAACATCCACGGAAGGCGAGAACAGGGACAGTTAGTAGCCTTACAGTGTAGTTGCCGGGGTTGAGGTGGATGGCGTCGGCGGTGAGGCGGAGGGCTCGGGGGCTGCGCTCGCCGGCGGCGTAGAGGGCGCGGAAGTAGTCCATGACCTCGCGGAAGTCGTCGCGGTAGGCGATGGAGACGACGGGGCAGGGCCCGTCGGCCTGCGGCAGCGGCGCCACGTCGGCCAGCTCCGGGCGCCGGCTCGGCGGCACCCACTGCTCCTCCCCCTCCTCCCCCGACGACGACCCCATGGATGCTCTGCTCTGCTCTGCTCTCGCTCGCGCGTGGGAGATAGAGATCTAGGTTTTCTCCTATCTCTGCTTTCTTTTCGTTCGTGGGGGCTGTGTATTCTGCGCTGGACGTCACGCGAATCCAAAGTTTTCCGTGCGTGCCCGGGTCGGATGCTCTTCGGCTTTTCGGCCGTGGGGGAAGTTTTCCGGTTTGGGTAGACTGGCTCGGAGCTGCAACAACACAAGCAATTTTCCCGGTTTGGGATGCTCACAAGTATCACGAGCCCGCACACGTCCGCGCACCCAAAGCAAAACATTCTTGCGACGTTCCAAACCACCCAAAACCCGGCACGGCACAAATTCAAGAATATCTATGTGGACAAATCCATGAATTTTAGAGCAACTCCAACGCAGCGACCTAAACGGACACACACTTTGTTCGTTTTTTGCCTGTTTGGATCGACCAAGCGAACATTTGTGTCGGCATGCAATTTTATTTAGATCTACAGGTGCACCCAATGGGTGGCAGATCCAAATCAGCGACCGGCCATAACAAAAAAAATCGTGCACACAAGGGCAAAAATATGCATGATTAAACATAATTAAACATAAATGACCAATCAACCTGCCGGCCAAAGTCCATTTAAACATTAGTAAAACTAAAAGAAGTTCGCGCCGTCAGCGCGCTGCCCTAGGCTACGGCGGCGGCGTCCTTCCCGGGGCTGATGAGGTTGATGAACGTCGGCGCCAGCCCAGCACGCGTTGCCTCCTCTGTTGTCTGTCCCGCCGGTGCTGGCTGTCCTAGTGGTGGCGGTTGCACTACCGCTGCACGGGCACGCTCCTCCTCCTCCCTTTCCAGGCGCTCCTCCTCTGCTTCCTGCGCCAGGCGGAGCTCCAGCTCCATCCATCGCTCGCAGTCGGCGCGCTCTTACACTAGCCGGCGTCCTCCATTGTTGGAGGTAGGCGGCTTCCTGCGCCGGCGTCACGCCGAACCAGATGGGCGGCGCGCTAACCCACTCGCGGAGCACGGCGGTCCAATGGTAGCCCTCCGGCTGGTGCTCCGTGGGCTGCGGCTCGGGCTTCGGGACGGGGGGGGGGGGGGGGCACGGCGAGGGCAACGGAGGGGGATGAGGCAGTCGCTTGTCGCTGACAGGGCGAGGGCCTCCTCCATGCCAACCCATCACGCATCCTCCTCGTGCTAGCTCTCCTCCAGGGCGCGCGGCCTGGTAGGCCGCCTCCGCTTCCTCCTCCTTCGGCAGGACGCCTGGTGGCGGCCAGGGTACGGCGTGGTCGACGTTGACGCCGCGGCGGCGCTCCTCCTCGTGCTCCGGCGCAAACCAGCGCTCCCAGTTGGGGGAGTTCGGCGCGTAGGCACGCATCGCGCGCTGGTCCTCGCATGAGGAGCTTGCGCCGCCGACGAACCTCCTCGGCGTGTGCTCTGGTCGTGCACCAGAATGGGGATCCTCTGCGGGTCCAGATGTCAGCCGTGCGGGGCAGCTGACATCTGGGTACTCCAGAGAGCGGCGATACTGCCAGTGCCACTGCGCTTGGTGGACTTGTATGCACAGTCGCTCCCGCTCACACGGTGGCGAGCCATGACGAGCCGGCGGTGGCAATGGAGGAGGCGTGCGGGGAGAGCTCGTGGCGGAACTGCACTTGCCCTTCCCCTTCCCCTTCCCGTAGAAAATCCCCATGGCTGGCTTCTGGTTGGCTGGCTAGGGTTCCTGGTCGCCGGCGAGGGAGCAGGCGTTGCTAGATGAGGACGGGCGGTGGAAGTGGATGAGGTCGGCCCCGCCGCACGCTTGCATTAAAAAGGACGGGCACACGTCCCTTTCACCCACTGCCAGACGGGCCCGAAGTAGGTGTGCACATTTACTATGATCGTGGGCGGTGGTTGGCCGGCCAACATGTGGGACCACTCGGATACCGAGAGAACGCGCGGCGCGTCCGCGCCTACGCATTTCAGTCCTAGATTTGGGCTGGAAATGGATCCGCACGGACGCGAAGCGAACGCGTTTTGGGAAGGGTCGCCGCGTTGGGCCATCACTTTTGTCTGCGGTGACCCAAACGGACGGCGGTGGACGAAATGGGTCGTCGCGTTGGAGTTGCTCTTAGTGTCTCTTTGATTTGCAGGCCCCACTTGTCAGGGCTGACGTGGCGGCAAAGTCAACTCCATTTATATTGACTATTATATTTACCATTATTAAAGGTGAGATCCACACGTGAGCATTCTTCTTCCCCTCATCCTCTTTCTCTCTTAGGCATTTCAACGAAGACCTCGTCTTCGTCACCCACAGGGGTTCGACCGCCATATCAGCCTACCCAGTGGGCCCCGCATGTCATAAACGTGCAAAAAAATAGCTTGTAGTTTTTTGTTACCATTTTGAAAGTGGTAGTTCTGCGGGATCAAAACCTAAAATGTGATAGTTTTTTTATATAAATAATCCTTCCAAGCGGACGAAGTTACAGTGATACCGCCACCGGAAAGATGAGTATTGCCACATCCCTCCTCCTCCCCGCTTTGTTGTTGCATCGTCATGTTCCTGTACTCATACGGAGCGTATGTGTCCCCAAGGGGGTATCGAACGAGCAATCAATACAATTCTCTCCAGGTGTCCGCTCCAGCGGGAGGTTCTGCATGACAACAGCTAGCCTAGAATCTTACTCCAAGGGAGTAGAAAATATTGTCATCCACAAAAACTATACTCAAAGGTGGAAAATGCATAAATTTCGCAGGAGAAAATGCATAAATTCTCAGGCCCATATAATTGCCACATCAAACAATTGTAACAAAATAAGACTAAAATGCATAAATTTGTTCGAGCAAAAAGTGCAGGGACCCTAGATTTCCAACTCAAACAATATTAACTTAAAATGCATAAATTTGCCAACACAAAAATGCATGAAAATTTCAGGAACCTAAATTGCCGTAACATGGCAAAATTTGGAGAAAATCATGGAAAATATCGGAACACCGAATTTCTAATTCCTTAAAATCATGACAAGTTGCCATGATTTGGAGAAAAAATTCTAATTTTTTCATGTGACCGTTCCAAAATTTCTAAAAATTTCAACGATTCGTAAAAACAAAAATGTTTGTAATTTGCCATGTGATAAGTACAAACTGTTCTAAATTTTTCATGTGATGATTACAAAAATTCCTAAATTTTCCATGTTTTGGATACAAAAATCTTAAGTAAGAATCTTTCTAAATTTGCCATGTGATGACTACAAAATTTGTGAAAAGTTGCCATGTATTAGAGGAACATAATTCCTAAATTGCCATGTGACGATTGCAGAAGTTTCAAAAATTGCCACCTTTTGAGGAAAAAAATCCCAAAATTTCCATGACCCTAAATTGTCGTATCAAACAATCTTAACAAAAGAAAACTGCATAAATTAGCCAGAAAAAGGAATAAATTTGCCTGGACCAAAAATCCTAAAAACATGGTAACATGGAAAAAATATAGAATTAAAATTAGGGATAACATGGAAGAATTTAAAAAATCAGGGATAACACGACAAACTTCTAGAAAAATTGTGGCATAACTCATGAAAATTTTAGAAATTTGTTAATTAAAGCCATGGCAACCGTTTTTTCACCATGAAAAAGCATGACACTCATGGTTTGACCCCCTAAATGTGTGGCTCGGTGATCGCTCACTATCATCTTAGTCATCGTCATCCTGCCGCTCCATGTGTATCATAGAGCTCCTACTGCTCCTTCTTGCGCAGACGCGGAGCCACCACTGCTGGCGCTCTACTGCTGCTCCTCCCGCCATCGCGCATTGTTACAGTTCCTTGCCCCCACCATGGCACCCCACAACTCCTCCCGGGCACCGCGTTGTTGGGCAGACCCAAAGAGCACAACCCTCTAGTGACCTTGATGATGCTCCGCCAACGACGATGGCTTGCTCTCTGTAGATGAAACCAACAAACTTCAGAGAGGAATAGCAATGTGTGAGGTGGTGTAGGGTCGCATCTATTAGTGATGAGAAGAGGGATGAGAAGGTGACGTCATTGTTGTGTGTGTGGTGGGGGGGTCAACAATGGGAAACCTCGCTGTAACATATCACGCGATCGTCAATGTCCCAGATTGCCTCGTGTGGGACGGGAACGAGCGAACACGGTTCTTTATTATGAACTAGTAAGCATGCACGTGCAACGCACGTCTCAAACGTAATGTAGGTGAGATTCACATAATATAAAAAATATATATTTTTTAAAAATATAAATCAAATGGATACACAATGTTTGATGTCGCTCAAATTGTATTTTCAAAAGTGAGACACAATAGTGGTTATGTTGCTGCATAGAGTAATCACAGAAAAATATCCTCATTTAAATAAAATCGGCAATTATTTATTAATGCAGCAATATAGGCTTGTAGTGTAGTCTTCTCTTCGAGTGTAGCCAGAAAAAAAAGGTATAAACTGCCTTACGATGCAATTATATTGTTCAAGATGCTTAATTCTCGAATCTTATTTATTCTACTAATCTGCATAGCAAAATATATACTTGTACTAATTTGGATCAAATTATATATATTTTTTGGTTGTGTGGATTGCCAAAATTATCTTTTATCAATTTTTATATCTATGTAAAATTTATTTTGTATCCAAAATGCAACAAATATGGACATGCGCGGGCTGCTCGCGCGCGCTGCATTTTAGCGCGCTGTTGGAGCTGCGCGCGCACGTTGTATTTTAACGCGGCTGCTGGAGCCATCGCTGTGCGCCGCGCCAAACCTAGCGATGGGCGCGCCGCAAACTACTTTTTAGCGTGCCGCGTGTTGCGCGGCTGTTGGAGATACTACCAATGTATATAGATATATTTTAGAATGTAGATTCATTCATTTTACTCTGTATGTAGTCTGCATTGAAATCTCTAAAAAGACTTATATTTTGAAACGGAGAGAGTATATATGAGAATGATTTTCATGCTCCAGATCACATGCATTTCCCAAAGCAATTATCAAATAATTAATTAAATTCTGGAATAGCAATTTCTTCATGTCCCAATTTTTTATTTCTAGAATGCATCAAAGGGAAATTGGTTGATAGATGAAATTGCAGATCAAAAATTTCTGACCCGCCTCCAAGTGCCAAAAGTGCAGTATTAGTCATGCAAATTGCAGAATACCCCCAAATCGAATTAAAGGTCACCTGATTGATTTGTGATAGAACTTCGGTGCCCTCGACTGTGCACGTAGGAAGAACTGCATGAGGTCCTCGACTGCCCAGTAGGACGACGGGCAGGAACGGCAATGACGGCACCTCCTGTGCCACGGCCGAAACCGGTGCCGCCCTAGGGACGGCGGCGGTTGGCGGCTTGGACTTGGAGGACGTCAGTGGTGGATTGTTGTCGGCGTGGGTGTTGCGAACGAAGCTGAAGTCGACGCGGATGCCGATGGTTGCCGGAGAGCATGCCCTGGACGTGGATGGAGTCATCGCAGTAGTGGCAGAAAAGCGTAGAAGACGATGGCGGCGACAACACGTGTGTTCCCGGAGGAAGACGAAGCTCCTCGCGCTTCCCCCATTGTGGCTAGCATGCATGATGGCAGCAGGCGGCTCGCGATTAGCTTCCTAATAGGATGGATGCATCCGAGATAAGTTTTTTAATAGGATGGATTTGTCTAAGATTAGTTTCCTAATAGGATGGATGCACTCTGATTTAGTTTTCTAGAATATGATGCATCTGTAATTATTAGTTTCCTAATTCCCAGGCATGGAGTTTCATATTTTCCTCCACAGTGGAGTACGGTCAGTCAATGTAAATTGCTAAGTGCACACAGAAAATGGTTTAGGTTAAGGCTAACCGTTAGATTGATTTTAGTAGTCCTAATCGTGCGGTGGTATTGGATATGTGTACATTTTGTGGGTGTGCTTAAAGAAGTTCTTGTTTGATTGTTTAATAGTAGTATAGATTTCGTAAAAAAGAATCTAAACATGTGGCGACGGTCAGCTGGAGGGCGGGCTCCAGCAAACGTTTTGTTTGCTGGTGGAGGTTCATTCCAGCGAACCAAATTGCCCCTAGGTCTAACGCGCCCCCTCCCCCCAAACAACCCAGATAGCATGCCAGGGAAAAAAGCTAGGCCCAATTAACTGCTTTTGGTAGAAAAATACCATCAGAAAAGGAAAAAAATGTTGATACGTAAAAGGCCGAGAACATAAATTTACAAAATGCTATGCTCTAAAAATATGTAAATGCCTATATTTGCTTTGTCGAAAACAAGAAATAAATGTACCATGCTATAGATTTAAAAAATGATGTGCTCTTCATGAAAGAAAAAAGGCATGCTCTTAACGATAAAAAAATGTCATGTTCTTACTAACAAAAGTGGAATGCTCTACAAAAAAAAAACAATCCCATCCTATTTAATATAAAAAAAATGACATTTTCTATAGAATAAATGTCATGCTCTTTGTAATGAAAATGCCATCCTTTACAAAAAAATGCCATGCCAATTTTAAAAAGTGCCATGCTCGTAATACCAAAAATACCATGACATACAAAAAAATGCCATGCTATTTAAAAAATGCCATGCTACTTAAAAAATTCCATGCATGCCATGCTATTAAAAAAATGACATGCTATTTAAAATGCCATGCTCTTAATAACAAAATACCATGCTCTGTAACAAAAATGCCATGCTCATTAAAAATAAAATGCCATTCTAACTAAAAAATAAAAAGGGCATGCTCTTAATAACAAAAATGTCTTGCTTGCACAAATTAAAATACCATGGTTCCTACAAAAATGCCATTCTACCTATAATATAATTGCACATGGCAAGTTTAGAAAAATTGCCCTCTAAACAAACATGGCAACTTTTCAGATTTTTCTAGAAAAGGGTATATGGCAAAAATATGTAATTTGCACATGGCAACATTTTAAAAAATGTGTTCTCTAAAAAAACATGGCAGCCTTTTGGATTTGTAGGGTTTTTTGTTCTTTTCAAAAGATACATCTTTTTGGAATTTCTGAATTTTTTCAGCCAAAAATTCCAAATGGAAAGAACGAATTTATTTTATCTTCAAAGCATACAGCAAGTTTGATCTGGAAATGTTCACAATCCGCCTCTTTGTCCAAGTGGTGAGACCGCCCTCATTTCTTCATGAGGCTGCGAGGTTTAGCCACTGATCAGCCATATACTCCTGCTTCAAGATTCGTGAGCGATATTAAGGGTTGCTGGTACGTTGACCTTAGATTTCTGCGTCAAGTAGGTGCGGCTTCGCACAGAGCAGGTGATTGGCAGGCTTTGTGGGCCGCGATGCGCGCATTTCACTGTTTCTCTGAGTTTAAAAATCAACAAAAAAAACAATGAAGCAGTCGGGACTCGAACCCCCGACCAGCAGCAGCCACGATGCGACGCTCGCCAGTCCACTTGAATACTTCTATTAATGTTTTACAGCCCAACATTTAGAACATAATTGGTTTGCTAACAACATTTGACATTCCCAATATTTGGCAACCAACATCTGGCAAAATCAAAAGTTGCCAATATTTAGCAACTTTTTGTGAGATTGACAACGAGAATTGGCAAGCAACCAATCTCTAGCCAATATTTGGCAGTTGCCAAAATTTGACATCAAATCAATTATGCTCTTAACGACACAACCACAACGGCAAAGCATAAAAGAATAGCTTACAATTTTTTTTCCTAAAAACGTGTTTTAATGGGATCGAACACATGACCTCCCGTGAGAGAACGACGTCACTGGCTCATGCTCAGAGACTTTTAAAAAATAAATAAATGAGATTTTCTTCTCACAAAAGTAAATTCTTTTTTCCAAACAACGAATATTTTTAAGATGAAATGAGTAATTTTTAAAGACACAAATATTTTTTGGGAAATCTGAAAAAATAAAATAAAGGAGCAATATTGAAAACAAGATTGTTTTTGAAACTACAAACAACTTTTTGTAACAGCTACATATTTAAAAAATAAGAACATTGTTTTCAAACCAGCGGCATATTATGGAATTGCTGAACATTTTTGGAATAAAGAAAAAATTATGATAATATGAATTTTCTTGAATTTGGACACAAAGGAGATTTTTTTAAAAAAATTTGTCCGTTTTTAGAAGTTATGAACACATTTTGAAAATGAGAACAATTTTTGAAAATTCGTGAATATTTTCCCGCAAACATGAACATTTTTTAAAGTGCGAAAAAATTAACATATTTAAGAAAAAAATCGAAATATCTGAAAAATTCAGAAATTTTCAAAAATTCGAAAACAATCTTATTTCAGATTTGAAAAAATGTAATCGCTGACCAAATTTGGCAAAACATTTGAAAAAATCTGGAACATTTTTGAAACAGAAAGTATTTTTGAAAATCATGACCAGTTTTTTTTCAAGCGGGAGCATTTTTTGAAATTGCAGAAGAAAAGTACAAATACGAACATTTTCGAATGTTTGAATCATTTTTGAACTGGAATATTTTTGAAACATCTAAAAAATGAAAACGTGAACATAATTAGGAATTTAGGAACAATTTTTGAAAAGGAAATTTATTTTGAAATGCCAACATTTTTCGAAAAGATGTGAAAATTTTGAATAAAAACATTCTGAGCTGAAAATCAAGAACATTTTTTAAAATTCGGACATTTTTTGCATTTGTGAACATATTCTGAAATTATGAACATTTTTTGAATTTCGAATGTTTTTTCAAATCACAAACATTTTTTGAAAATTCTGAACAATTTTCGAAACATGAACCTTTTTAAGAAAATAAAAATAAAAAACGAAAAAAGTAGAAAAGAAAATTAAATTAAAAAAAGAAACAAGAAACTAGAACATTTTTTTGAATTTTGGACAAATTTTCAAACACATGAACAATTCTAGTTGGTGAGCAAAATTAGAAATGGGGAACATTTTCTGAAGTTCGTGAACATTTTTTGACTTTGCGAACTAATTTTCAAAACATGAGCACTTTTAGAAAATTTGAACAAAATTTTGAAAATATTAACTTTTGATTGTTGAATTTTTTAACTCAAAATTAATATGCGAACATTTTAAAATTTCTGAAAATTTGTTGAAAACAAAAATAAACTTGAAATAGGAAGTAAAAAAGAAAGATAGAGAAAAAGAGAAATAGAAAAGGGAAAAGAAAAACAAAAAAAAAGAAAAACAGTAGAAAAGAAACAACTGAAAAGAAACAGAAAAACCAGAACAGGTAAAAATGATAGGAAAGAAAAAATAAACAGAAAAACAAAAACAAAAAACAAAATTAAAACAAAAAAAAGTATTAGGAAGCTCCTAGAAAGTTCCGAAAACCGGAAAGAACCGGCTAGGAACAAGCTAGATGGTTCCTAAAACCGGAATCGGTTAAACGGGCCAGCCCACTATCGAACCCTCCTTCGATCTCCCGTGTACGTCGCCCCGACATCTTGCCGTAATGAGCGGCAAATAGGATATTCCGAACGTTCCTACCGATCTATTCCGACTGACATGCAACGACTATTTGTCACATTAAGCGGCGTGCCAACGTTCGATCGCATCAAGATTTCCTGGGGTGATCGTTTACTAGGCTGGCCAATGTTCGCGCAGAAAAATAGAGCGAAAAAAGGGAAGTACCAGGGATCGATTCCTGGTCGCGCATGAACAAACGCAGCGCACTAGCCACCGTGCCACTCCGGGCGTTCATGATAAGAGCAAGTATAATAGTACCCAATCAGCAGGCTATAAGCAGTTCCATGTCATAAAAACCATAGCTGGAAGAGAGAAAAGAAAGGAAAAAAAGGGGAGCGGGCGCTTGGGCTAGCGCTGGCTACAGCGCAAGAAATAAGACATCAAAACCCACATGCAGCCCGCATGCAACAGTGTGAGCCAGCCCTCCTCTCCCTTCCACCAATCAGTGTGTGTTTTCTTCCCTTATTTCACATGCAAGCATTAATTACTAGTAGCCAGTTTACATCCCATCTATTATACCAGCAGGCTATTATGAAGACTTTAAGTGACATGGCATTGGTATATAGCCAGCAGCAGGCTCTGTTATTAACCATGCTCTAATAGCTAGGGCACGACCCACTTGGAGCACAACGTGCCGGTTTTCTCCTCTCTTTTTCCGTTTTCTTTCTTTCTTCTTCTTTGTTTTTCCCCATTTCTTTGCTTTTGTTTCTTCATTTTTTCTTCTCTGTTTTTCTTCATTTTTCTCATTGTCCAAACGCTTATTCGACACTTTTCAAAAACTTGTTCCACATTTTAACACTTGTTCAACACTTTCCGAATGTTCGTTCAACATTCTTTAAAACTTAGTCAACATTTTTTGTTTTTCATTTTATTTTGTTTCATTTGGTTTTTCTTATCTGTTTTTTGCATTCTTTCTTCTCAGATCAGATTTGTTTCATTCTTGTTCGTTTCCTTTTTCTCCATTTTTGTTTGGTTTTCTTTTTTCTTCTTCATTTTTTTGTTTTTCTGGTGTGTTTTCTTATGTTTGTTTTTGTTTTCACTCTACACTTTCCTATATGTCAATTATTTTTGTAACAAGCGATCAACATTTTTTATATACACGTTCAACATTGCCTGAACGCTTTTTCAACATCTTTCAAATACTTGTTCAACATTTTAGTAGTTATTCAATATTTTTAAAATACTTGTTCAACATTTTGAAATACTCCTTAAACATTTTTAATACCTATTCATCAATTTTTAAATAATTGTTCAACATTTTTAATACTTATTCAACATTTTCAATAGGTATTGAACATTTTTTAAATTCTTGTTCAACATTTTGTAAATACTTGTTCAACATTTTTTAATACCTATTCAACATTTTTCAAATACTTGTTCAACATTTTTAATAGTGATTCAACATTTTTCAAATACTTGTTCAATATTTTTCAAATTCTTGTTCAATATTTTTTAGTACTTATTCAACAATTTTCAAATGTGTTTTTGAAGAGTGTTTTCTGCAATATATAAATATGTATGTGTAGAATATATTAAAGTATAAAGAAAAGTACAAAATAACAGAAAATAGTAACAGAAACAAAAGAAAAAACAGGCTATGGCTTCCGCGCGGCTGGGCCTGCTGTCTGCGGCCCAGTCGAGCGATTCCTTCAGCGAGAGAATGCTCGTGGTTCGACAGATAGTCGCGCCCCAGCTGGCATGCATACGACACATCAGGACATCTTCTTAGCCGTAGATACATGCATGGATACTGCAAAAAAAATGATCAAAGGAGCGGATCACGAATGCATATCAATTCATGCATGCGTGCCAAACGTGTGCATGCATAGCGAATCAGGCTGAAATGGGCCAGCTACCAACACACGCGTTGTTTGTCGACTGACCAAAAATAAGAATCAGTCAGACTTACATGTCGTCTATCCCAATTTTTCAAGGCAAAAAAATCAAGTTTCTTAATGATGCCAAATTAAATGCATGGTTCTTGTTCAGCGGGAAATCATGTCACTTATTCCCCTATCGGGGTTATAAATAAATGAGGAAAGTATCGTTTTCCCCCTCAAATCCTGTCTGATGGACCGATTTCCCCCCAAAGTCTAAAACCGGATCAATCAGCCCCTAAACTCTCCAAAACCGGATCAATTCTCCCCCATGGTGGTTTTGCACCAGATTTAGGTGGTTTTGACTAGTCTCCTTGCTGCTCGCAGCCGCCCTTGCTGCTCTTTGGCGCCGGCCCTTGCTGCTCCTCGCCGCCGCACTTGTAGCTCTCTGGTGCCGCCCCTTGCTCCTCCCTACCACCACCCCATGCTCCTCGTTCCTCCCCACGAGCAACAGCAATAGCAGCATGGGCGCCATGAGTACGACGAAGGCAAGTGCCGGCCACGAGCACGACACACGCGGGGCCCTGCCGGCAAGAGTCAGCAGCAGCTCCATGACGCGCGTCCCACGGGAGAGGAGCTCGTTGCCTCACTCCCCATCCCCGATGGTCCTTGATGGCGACTTCCCCTCGTGGTCCTGGGCGGACGCGTCCACGTAGATGAATGAGCGGCGCGGTCCGGACCATGGCGAGTGAGGACCGTGCCGGCCATGGTGAGCTCGGTGCAGAGGCGTGCGGCCTACCTGCGATGCCAACCCCGACAACAGGCAGTCTCACGTGACGCCGCGGGGCTCCTCCATGGGCGGCAAGTCAAGCCGCCTCGCCGTCGCTTCAGATTTCTGCTCCTCGCCGATCCGCATGTCGCGTCCCATGAATCGCGCCGATCTGCCAAGTCAGCACTGTCCAGTCAGCAAGGAGACTAGTCAAAACCACCTAAATCTGGTGCAAAACCACCATGGGGGAGAATTGATCCGGTTTTGGAGAGTTTAGGGGCTGATTGATCCGGTTTTAGACTTTGGGGGGAAATCGGTCCATCAGACAGGATTTGAGAGGGAAAACGATACTTTCCTCTAAATAAAGGGTAGGCCAAAGTATAGAATGGCCCATCAGAGACCCAAGGCCCATCAAAGGTTCGGTCCACTAGGCCATGGGCCACCAGACATTTGTCATCAATCCAACAAGGAAGTACATGGTAGCACCGGAGAAGACTAAATTCTATCAGTCGGATAACGGGCAGCCGGTCAAGACCCATTTGGACGGGAGATGACTGGAGGAGTTGGCTGCTACTTCTTGAGCTTACTTTAATTTTTTCTTTTGAAGAGAAAATGGTGATGCATCAAAATAGAGATAAGTATTTAACCGAGGTATCAATCCAGTAGGAGAACACACAAATCCCCAATAAATGCACCTGCACAAACTAACAAATACTTGCACACAACGTGAAAAGTGATTGTCAATCTCTTCACGGTCACTTGCAAGGATGAGATCTGATAGAGATTGATATAAAAGGTAAATAAAAGTGGAAGATAAGGTAAAGATAAATAATTGTAGCAAGGTCATTTTGGTTTTTCTTGGTTTTATAGATCTGAAATAATATGATGACAAATAGACCCGGGGGCTATAGGTTTGACTAGAGACTTCTCTTTTGAAAGAACACATACAGTGGGTAAACAAATTACTGCAATTGATAGAAAAACGCATAGTTATGACGATATCCAAGGTAATGATCATGAACATAGGCATCACGTCCGTGACAAGTAGACCGACTCCTGCCTGCATCTACTACTATTACTCCACACATCGACCACTATCCAACATGCATCTAGTGTATTAAGTTAATAAGAGCGAAGTAACGCCTTAAGAAAGATGACATGATGTAGATGAATAGATCCAACCAATATGATAAAACCCTATATTTTTATCCTTACTAGCAACAATACAAATATGTGTTTTGCTACCCTTTCTGTCACTGGGTGAGGACACCACAAAATTGAACCCACTACAAAGCACCTCTCCCATTGCAAGAAAAATCAATCTAGTCGGCCAAACCAAATCAATAGATCGAAGAAAATACAAAGCTATCTTAATCATGCACAAAAGAGTTCAGAGAAGACTCAAATAATATTCATAGATAGATCTGATCATAGACTGATAATTCATCGGGTCCCAACAAACACACCACAAAAATTCATTACATCAAATAGATCTCCAAGCACATCGAGGAGAACATTGTACTGAAGGTCAAAAAGAGAGAAGAAGCCATCTAGCTACTACCTACAGACCCGTAGGTCTGTAGTAAACTACTCATGCATCATAGGAGGGGCAAGGGTAATGATGAAGAAATTGGATCTTGTGGTTTTGTAACTTGCGGCGATGGAAATTGTTTTCTCTCGACTCCCCTAGGGTTTTGGGGATTTTAGAGTATTTACAGAGCTGATAGGTGGTGGAGGGGTTCCCGTGGGCCCCACTACCCACAAGGGCGTGCTAGGGGCCTCTGGCGCGCCTCGGTGCCTAGTGGGCCCCACAGGGCCCCTCTGGTGCACTTTTTGGGCCTCCTAGGTGTCTTCTGGGCAGAATAAATTCTCCAAAAAGTTTCGTGGCATTTGGACTCTGTTTGGTATTGATATTCTGCAAAGTAAAAAACAAGCAAAAAATAGCAACTGGCACTGGGCACATGACAATAGGTTAGTCCCAAAAAATGATATAAAAATGCTAGTAAATGAATATAAAACATCCAGGATTGATTAATAGCATGGAACAATAAAAAATTATAGATACATTGGAGAGGTATCACCCAACGGTGGTATATTTCAGTTAAATATGACGGTTACCAGTAGTAAATGCCAGGAAATAGCCGACCATGACTAGGACCATTTATACTAGCCCTTCATGTATGCCCTCCCAGCGCACTCTATATAAGCCGGAAGGGGATCAACGGGGTGAAGGTTGAACACTCACATCTTGTACCTTATGCCAAGAGCTAAGGCCACCACAATATTACCTCCCATATACACCATTCGGTAGATAGGATAGCACCTTAGGGCAACCGTCTATCGACGGTATGGTGCTGTTGGCTGCATCCATGGTTTCGGCTAGTAGCATCTGCTTCGGGGAGCTCATGTTCCCTGTCGATGGATTGGTGTGGCATCCTAACGCCCCGCTAAACACTGCTGACATCCCGGCGTGCGCGATCATTCACTATTGGGCTAATGGTTCGGGAGTCTTGAGTTTGCAGATCTCAATACTGCATCAGTCGGCGCAGCTAGCGGCATGTCATCACCGGAAGCGATCCGGAAAACCTCGTCATCAGTTCTGTCATTCTGCGAGTTAGCTTGTAGGGATGATGGACTATGAGTCCATTTTTCCTCTCCTGGAGTCTGTCTCTGAGGGAGAAGAGAGCTGCGGATCACAGTCGTCCATAGAGGAAGTCTTCACGGCTGGCACGCCACCGCCTGAGACGAGTTACAGGCGGGCGACATCTGATCCATATGCCGTAACTGTCGACGAAGTAGTATATGATGATCCTCTCGCCTGGGAGCAGTGTGAGGTAGCCGAATGGCTCCTTCACACCCTGATTTTGGGTGATCCACCGGCTGATAAGGCCCATGAGGCCAGGTGCCAAAAGACTCTGGCAGAGCACGCCCGATTGGCCCAACTCATGCACAATCTGATCATCTGTTAGCAAGAGCTAGCTGACAATAGTCGGTAGCAACATCCATACCCATCGATCGTCCACTGAAGTGGGGACATGAACGACAACTTTGCAGTTGGAGTGCCCAGCAATCTCCAAATCCTTTGCACCCCGATTGACAATATCCATGCGACAACCAGACTAGCTGATGCTATCCAGCAGCTTGGAGATGGAGTTGTTGCGGACGGCATCCGAGAGCTATCCACCTTTCTGAAGGTGGCAGTCGTGCAAGACGCGCTTGAGGGAGTCCCGGATTAGGGGGTGTCCGGATGGCCGAACTATCATCATCGGCCGGACTCCAAGACTATGAAGATACAAGATTGAAGACTTCGTCCCGTGTCCGGATGGGACTTTCTTTGGCGTGGAAGGCAAGCTTGGCGATACGGATATGTAGATCTCCTACCATTGTAACCGACTCTGTGTAACCCTAGCCCTCTCCGGTGTCTATATAAACCGGATGGTTTTAGTCCGTAGGACACAACAACAATAACAACAATCATACCATAGGCTAGCTTCTAGGGTTTAGCCTCCTAGATCTCGTGGTAGATCTACTCTTGTAATACCCACATCATCAATATCAATCAAGCAGGACATAGGGTTTTACCTCCATCAAGAGGGCCCGAACCTGGGTAAAACATCGTGTCCCTTGTCTCCTGTTACCATCCGCCTAGACGCACAGTTCGGGACCCCCTACCCGAGATCCGCCGGTTTTGACACCGACATTGGTGCTTTCATTGAGAGTTCCTCTGTGCCGTCGCAATCAGGAAGGATGCCTCTTCCCGTCTTCAAAGACGGTACCATTGCCAAAGGAGATTTGGCCGCCGGTCAAGCTATCCGGCTGGGTGGTTTTCTTATGACCGCCTGTTCGGCCACCGCTTCGACGATGACCTCTCGGGTTATCAAAAGTGATCTTCGCATCAACTCGGAATTCGCCGAGCAGCTGGATCCGATGGAGCTCTCTTCCGTAAATGAGCTCTTGGATCGCATCGCCGCCCTGGGAGTCGCTACAGACTACGATCAGATTGGGCTTAAAACCGATCTGAGAGAAATTAACTCTCCCCAAGCTACCCACCATGTTGCGGTGGTAGAAGAACAACGCGACGACTCTTCTTCTATGTTAAAAACTAGTTATGTACGGATTCCCGATCCCTCCATGCCGGATTCCCGCGGAGGGACGGACGTCAATCGAGTACTGAACCTAAAGTCAGGCAGCGGACTAGATTCATTGGACGACCTCCGGCAATCCAAGCTTCCAAATCCGGAAACTCCTCGGCCTTTGAGCCTCAGTTTGGGCGGGGTTCCGAATTTAGATCCACCCCCACCCAAACACAAGCGATCTATATCAAATACGGCAAGAGCCCGATGAAACAGCACATCATTACTGGGCCAGATTCCTCCTGGTTATGGACAGGATAAAGGACTGCCATGAGGAAAGCGCAATCTCTGCTTTCTGCAATAATTGCACGGACAAGGGAATCATGAACTCCATAAGTCATCGCAAGGTCACGTGCTTCGCCGACCTGGCGACCATAGTACGAAAATACTGTGCGATGGAGAGTGCCTGGAAAACCGAAACTAGATTTTGGGACAATCCGGCCCTAAACACAACCTTAGTCCGGAATAAAAGGGTGCACCATGCTCAAGCACCTGGGTCAAAAACCAAAAAGCAAAACCCCCCTAAAGGATACGGAACCGTACTGGAGGGATGGCTCAGCGGACCCTGCAAAATCCATAATGCAGAAGGCGCCACTCCAACACATAGCCTCCGGGCATGTTGGATACTACGGCAGGTGGCCAAAAGTGGCGAAGGGCTTCTAGCCCCGGAAAACCAGCCCAACAGTACCAGCACGGTATTAACAGTCTTCGAAACTTATGCATCAAATAATATGCGGAAACGAACAATCCGCAGCCTCGCCGCAACAACAAATCCATGGAGCGACACGGCTATCACCTTCAATGCCAGCGATGAACCTAAATGCCGAACAGCCCGAGCACTAGCCGCATTGGTCCTCAGTACCATAGTGGACGGCTTTCGTCTTACCAAGGTACTCATGGATGGCGGCAGTGGATTAAACCTCATCTACGAAGAAACCCTCCAAAAAATGGAAATAGACTGGAGCCGCATTGAGCGAAGCAGCACAACCTTTAGAGGAATAATCCCTAGTCGGGAAGTATGCTGCATAGGAAAAATCACACTAGATGTGGTGTTCGGCTCACCGGACAACTACAGGTCCGAGGAAGTCACGTTCCAAGTGGCACCGTTCAGCAGCGGATATCACGCTCTATTAGGGCGAGAGGCATTCACAATTTTCCAAGCCATACCCCATTACGGGTACATGAAGCTCAAAATGCCCGGGCCCAATGGAATCATCACTCTGGTCAGTGATCCGGACATAGCACTCCGTGCCGAAAATAAGACAGCCGCACTAGCCCTAGAGGCACTATCCGAAGCACTAGCGGCAGAAGAACTCACTGCACTATGCTCCACGGTGAATAGGGACGATGTGATACTCGATAAGAGATCTAAGTCCACATCTTTTAAACCAGCAGACAAAATAGTCAAATTCCAGGTCCATCCAACGGACCCCACAAAGACGGCCTCCATTGGGGCACAATTAAACCCTGATGTAGAAGCCGCACTACGAGAATTCCTTTAGGAAAATTGAGACATTTTTGCCTGGCACCCTTCAGATATGCCAGGAATCCACGCAAGCTGGCAGAGCACAGCCTAAATATCCTAAAAGGATTCAAGCCAGTCAAACAGGCTCTTCGACGATTTTCCGAACCCAAAAGACATGCAATGGGAGAGGAGCTAGCCAAACTATTAGAAGCCGGATTCATCAGAGATATAAAACATCCGGACTGGCTAGCAAACCTGGTAATGGTACCAAAAAAGGACAAATCCTGGTGCCTTTGTGTGGATTTTAAAGACCTTAATAAGGCCTGTCCAAAGGATCCTTTCTCCCTCCCCCGCATCGACCAAATCATCAATGCTACCGCGGGGCACGATTCATTGTGTTTCCTCGACGCATACTCCGGATACCATCAAATCAAGATGGCGGAAACAGACCAGGCCACAACGGCATTCATTACTCCATACGGACCATTCTGCTTCAACACAATGCCCTTCGGACTTAAAAACGCCGGCGCAACATATCAGCGCATGATTCAGACCTGTCTGGCTACCCAGATCGGCAAAACAGTGGAGGCATATGTAGACGATGTGGTCGTTAAACACGTCGAAACTCTAGTAGACGATTTGAGGCTCACATTCGACAACCTCCGAGCATATGACATTAAGCTCAACCCGGAAAAATGCGTTTTCGGCGTACCAGCCGGAAAGCTCTTGGGCTTCATTGTATCCGGTAGAGGAATTGAAGTAAACCCAGCCAAGATCCGAGCTCTGTCACAACTGAATATCCCAAAGGACCTCAAACAAATACAAAAACTGACTGGATGCGTGGCGGTTTTAAGCCGCTTCATCTCCCATTTGGGAGAAAAGGCATTGCCTCTCTACCGCCTCCTCCGGCGCACCGAACACTTCGAGTGGACGGATGCTGCCACGGCCGGACTCAAAGAAATAAAGGCCATACTAGCAACAAATCCGGTCCTGGCCGCGCCCAACCTAGGCGAACCAATGTTATTATATATCGCGGCAACACATCAAGTTGTCAGCGCAGCGCTCGTCGTCGAACAAGAAGCAGAAGGACACAAATTCCCTCTTCAAAAACCAGTGTACTACATATCCACTGTCTTAACCCCATGCAAGTCCCGGTATCCACATTATTAAAAGATAGCATACGCGGTGTTCATGGCATCCCGAAAGCTGCGACACTACTTTCAAGAGTGCTCGATAACAGTGGCCTCCGAAGTACCCCCCAACGACATTATAAACAACCATGACGCGACGGGCAGGATTGCAAAATGGGCCATTGAGCTCTTACCATTTGACATAACCTACAAACCAAGGCGAGCTATAAAGTCGCAAGTTTTGGCTGACTTCATCGCCGAATGGACCGAAGCCGAACTCCCTAAAGAGTACGACGCATACTCCAATTGGATCATGCATTTCGACGGCTCCAAAATGTTGGCCAGCTTGGGGGCTGGCGTCGTACTGACGTCCCCAACCGGAGACATAGTCCAATACGTACTTCAGATAATGTACACGGACTCTAATAATGCAGCCGAATACGAGGCCCTTCTACATGGTCTCCGGATGGCAATCTCCATGGGTATTCAACGCCTAGAGGTGCGCGGGGACTCAAACCTCGCAATATCCCAAGTAAATGGAGACTTTGACGCCAAGGATCCGAAAATGGCAGCCTATCGTAACGCCGTCTTAAAAATGTCAGCTCGGTTCAAAGGACTCGAATTCCACCATGTAGCCCGGGATAATAACCAGGCAGCCGACGTGTTGGCATGCATCGGCGCAAAACGCGACGCCGTCCCTCCAAACATCTTCCTGGAGCGGCTCTTTAAGCCATCCGTACTATGGGAAGAGGAGTCCGGAAATAGCAACCCGGAACCAACCGCGCCACCCAACACGGAACATTCTGACACAGTCGGTGGCTCAGCCAATGAAATAACACCCTCAGCCCACGAAATAATGGCAGTAATCGCCCCGTGGACGGAACCATTCCTAGCCTACTTAACTAGGCAGGAACTCCCCGAAGACCAAAATGAGGCCCGCTGCATAGTTCGGCGATCTAAAGCCTACAAGGTCCATGAGGGAGAACTTTATAAGAAAAGCACAACCGGAATCCTTCAAAGGTGTATCTCCGAAGAGGAAGGGCGAAATCTCCTGGCTGAAATTCACGCCGGACTCGGTGGGCACCACGCCGCAGCCCGGGCCCTTGTAGGCAAGGCCTTCCGTACATGATTTTATTGGCCGACTGCCCGGGCAGATGCTCAGGACTTAGTCCATTGATGCGTCGGTTGCCAGCTCTTTGCTAATCAAAGCCACATGCCACCCACCGCCCTCAAAACTATACCCATCACCTGGCCGTTTGCGGTCTGGGGGCTTGATATGGTTGGACCCCTTAAAGGAGGAACCCACAAGCAAAAATACCTATTGGTCATGGTGGACAAATTCACCAAATGGATAGAGGCCAAGCCAGTTAAAACGGCCGAATCCGGACCCGTGATAGACTTCATATCCGGGGTAGTACACCGTTATGGTGTCCCCCACAGCATCATCACTGATAACGGCACGAATTTCACGGCCGACGAGGTTAAACTCTAGTGCAAAAACATGGGCATCAGACTCGACTATGCTTCAATCTATCACCCCCAAACTAACAGTCAAGTCGAACGTGCAAATGGTCTAATCATGAGCGGCATCAAACCCAGATTAGTGCGGTCCCTCACGGAATCTAACACGCACTGGGTAGAGGAGCTCGACTCCGTACTCTGGGGGCTGCGGACCACGCCGAACCGCACTACCAGATTCACACCATTTTTATGGTGTACGGCGCAGAGGCAGTTTTGCCCTACGATATAATTCATGACTCACCTCGCGTGCACATGTACGAAGAAAGAGAAGCCGAGTTGGATCGGCAGGACAGTTTGGACGCCTTAGAGGAGGAGCGGGATGTGGCAAAAGCTCGTTCCGCACTTTACCAGCAGTAGGCTCGAAGATATCAAAGCAGAGAAGTACGGGCCAAAACTTACAATGTTGGCGAACTTGTTCTACGCCTGCCGGACAAGAAAAAGGACAAACTCAAGCCCAAATGGGAAGGTCCCTTCATCATCGACCAAGTCCTGACCGGCGGAGCATACCGTCTACGTAATGCATCTGACAACCGACTCGAGCCGAACCCATGGAACGCAGCCCGTCTCCGAAGATTCTACGCCTAGCGCCGGACTCAGAGTTCGTCTCCCTCCTCCGTCCACCTTTTACATTTTTACTGTCTCTTGTTCCCCTCCTTCTTCCCCTTTTTTTAGTAAAAGCCTTTGATGGGCTGATCTACACATTTGTTCGCACACACTTGATGTGCTACTAGCACTTATTATACCTGGGGGCTTCTTTAACAGAAGCTTATTTATACGGGCTTCATGCCCAACACATGTGTCATACTTCCGCATGTACCTTTTATTCACCATTATATGCATCGATATGACTTAAGTTTTGGCCAAGCTAGGTTGCCTGGCTCCTGTGCTTACCCCTACGTTCTCGATTGTTCGGCTAGGAGGTAAAGGGAGCACCTCTGCGATTGTTACTGCCGGGTCAGCCGGATGTGTACCTCAGACTGGGTGAAGCTGAAAGCTAGCGTTCTTAAGGGAATATTCGGTCGGTGACTTGCAAGATGATTTATTACTTATTTAAACTTATCTGCCCCTAGATGCTTTTTCTGCTCTTTTCGCAGTACGGACATGCACCTTAGGGCATGCCTCCCAGGGAAAGGAACCCCTAACGGAACTATTCTCCCTAGAAGATGTTTCTTACTAACCATGTCATATAACATAACTAGTTGGGCACTTGTCTGATAAAGCACTAATGACCCCTACGCCTGGTCTCCATGCATGCCCCGGGTTTTCTAATCGCTAGGGTATTCGGACACACTCCGGACTGTTGGGTCCCGAGGTTGAAGCGAAAAGGTCCGCAAAGACAAACGATCTACAATCCGGCTAGAAGGCATTTTACATGTCATTTTAAAATTACATCGTCAAATTGATTGATTGAACTCCTCTTCAATCCCATCTAACAGGCTGTCTAGCTTACAGTCCCATTGGGAATATTTCGTGGCCAACTCTACTTGGCCGTACATTAAGCTCACAGGGATCTCCTTCCCATCGGGCCCCACAGGTCCGACCTCGGCCATGTGGTTTGGATCAGCCTTCGTGTACCGCGTTTTCACCATGGCCCAGGCCTCTCTGGCGCCTTGACGGCAGGCCAGTATCTTCCACAGACGGAAGCGCTGCCGTACTCCCTGAAGCTTGTCAGCAAGCCCTCCAAGACCCTCGGGTAGGGAGACCCATAAGGCCTGGACGACGCCGCTCATCGCCTGCCGAATACGTTAGTGCAGTTGCAGCAGCTCGGGAAGAAGGTCACCCATGGAAGCAGGCATCTCCTCCGCCGGACGACCCGTGAGCACACCTACAGACACATTTCTGTCAATCGACTTCCTCGCTGAACTCTTCTTTTCAAAAGAGTTTGCTCAAGCACTTACTGTAAATGCCGCGACGAAGCCGCCGATTCTCCTTTACGGAGTCAGCTAGCTGTACCCGAACATCTTTTAGTTCTTCGCCCAGCCGGGTGTTGGCATCTTGGAGTTTGTTCCTCTCCTGCTGCACCCTCGTAAGCACCTTCTCGCCGGCCTTCAGCTGGCGTAGCAGATGTTGCTTGTCCGGTTCCAATCCGGCACCCTCTGCAATTCAATTGTCAGACTTACGCACACGCCGCACTTCATAAACTACTTATCTTTTCGAAGTATGTATTACCAGAGGGAGTCTCTGTGCCTCCTCCTGCGGCGGCTAGTGCGGCCTCAAGTTGGGCCTTGCACTCTTGAAGCTCCTGGGACAGACATGTATTCTTCTTCGTAGATCCTGCATAAACAAATGATCCTTAAATCAGTTATTCTAACTATATTAAGTCTCAGGGGCTACTGGCGTATATAACTATTAAAATTCCTCACCCATATGTCTTTCACATACTGCTCCGTGGCTCTGGTTAAACCATTTCGAGCGGCACGGAGGTGCGCGTCTCCCGCATTAAAGGCATTCAGTGCCTCCGGAGAGAAACACGCGTCACGAAGAACCGTCCGGCGGCGCCTGTGATTCATGGCGCTCTCCACCTCAGACCTGGTGGCGGACAGCCTGTCGGTATCCTCCGTTGGAGGACCATCCGACTCATGTCTTGTGTTCGCCTCCCCTTCCGGACCACGCGTTGGAGCATGGCTGGCGGAGGCTTGATTGGCAACCTCTCCGGACACTGTCCGGCGAGCGCTCTTCCTCTTGGGAAAATCATGAGCGTCAATATACCTCCTAGGGATCTTTCCCTTAAAAACAACGGTGCGCCGTACCGTTGCAGCGACATTTTGATTCGCGCCGCACTCCTCTTCCGCCTGCTGGGCCGAACTGACCCTTGCTGGTCAGCCGCCGCGGGTTCGGCTTCCCGCCTTAAAGGCGCCTCCCGCGATGCACCATTGGTATATGATGGTCAGAAATGAGCATGGATCAAATGATGGTGTCAGGACTCCGGTCGTAGTCACCTGGGAAGCCGGAGATAAACCGGGGTAGTCAGCCGTAATGGCGACTAGAGCATTGTCCATGCTAAGTTGGTGGAACACCCCGTCGATCAGCTCCACCTTTATGTCCAGATCCTCTTCGGAGGCCGGATCAAGGGATCGTCCCGGATCCTCGGGCTATGGAGTCAGGCTTTGTATGCCCTCCACGTCCCGGCGCAGCTCCTGCGTCAGAATCACAAAGTGAGACACTTGACTTTGGGAATATGGATCGGACAGATAAACGTCTGCTTACCCAGCTCCGAGGGTTATTCATGGAGAATCCATTCAATGGACTCGTGCGGAGGAAGTCCTCCTTCTCCCCCTTGTACAAGCCGGACAGGATCTTCACCAGATCGGCGGCCGATCCCGGCCCCTTGCGGCCATGACGGGTGGCGTCATCCTCCCCATTGAAATCCCACATGGGGTGGCCCCTATATTGGAGCGGCCGCACCCCTCGCGTAATGCACGTGGCCATGAATCCAATCATGGTCAATCCGGAGTGGGCCAGTAACCTTATCCGGCCCATCAGATATTGGACGCTCCCATCATCTTCCCGTTGAGGGCTCCACGGGCGCCAACTCAGGCGTTTCTTCAAGGGAGCATTGCTGAACTCCGGGAGGCCGATCCGAACTGGATCCGGCAGAGAGGCGTCCTCCATATAGAACCATTCCGAAGGCCAGTCTTCAGACGCCTTCTTCGGGGTGCCGGATAGATATCCGGTCCCGGCGATGCGCCATATTTCGGCTCCGCCCACTTGATATATTGACCCCTCGTGAGAACGAGGTACGAGGCAAAACATTCTCTTCCACAGCGTAAAATGGGGCTCGATGCCCAAGAACAACTCGCAAAGAGCTACAAAGCCCGCGATGTGCAGAATGGAGGCAGGTGTACGGTGGTGAAGCTGGAGTCCGTAGAACTCCAGGAGCCCCCGGAGAAACGGATGTATGGGAAATCCGAGTCCCCTTATTAGATAAGGGACGAAGCATACCCGCTCTCCTTTGGAGAGGTTGGGGACGCTCTTCGCCTGCTTTCCACCCCTGAAGGTGGCCAGTCCGGCTCGAACCGGAACCATGAAGGCTGGGGGAAGATATCCCTCGGTTTGGAGCGTCACTAGCTCGCTGTGTGGAACTGAGCATCTCCCCCAATCTCCTGGCTGAGGGCTGGGAGCGCGAGAGGAGGAGCCGCGTCGACTATCCATGATGGAATGGATTTTTGTCAGAGGCGCTTCGATGAGTACTTGCGGAAGGAGGATGATGTGAGTTGGATCTAGATCCTCGCCTCTCTTATAGGCGGCTCGTTCGCGCAGCTAGGGGGTAAAACGCAAAACTACCCTAGCTTTTCGCATTCATACGACACGTGGAAGAGGGCCATTATTGGACGTGGAAGCCAAGGAGCGCAACATTTATAAGGAAGCCGGACACTATTCGGCAGGCACATGAAATTTGAAGGAGAACCCGCCTTGCAACGCCGAAGACAATATACGCGCCGGACTCATCGTCATTGAAGCCTGGTTCGGGGGCTACTGAGGGAATCCCAGATTAGGGGTGTCCGGATGGCCGAACTATCATCATCGGCCGGACTCCAAGACTATGAAGATACAAGATTGAAGACTTCGTCCCGTGTCCGGATGGGACTTTCCTTGATGTGGAAGGCAAGCTTGGCGATACGGATATGTAGATCTCCTACCATTGTAACCAACTCTGTGTAACCCTAGCCCTCTCCGGTGTCTATATAAACCGGATGGTTTTAGTCCATAGGACACAACAACAATAACAACAATCATACCATAGGCTAGCTTCTAGGGTTTAGCCTCCTTGATCTCGTGGTAGATCTACTCTTGTAATACCCACATCATCAATATCAATCAAGCAGGACGTAGGGTTTTACCTCCATCAAGAGGGCCCAAACCTGGGTAAAACATCGTGTCCCTTGTCTCCTGTTACCATCCGCCTAGACGCACAGTTCGGGACCCCCTACCCGAGATCCGCCGGTTTTGACACCGATAGCGCTCATCTCCCTATCTCGTGACCAGCTGACTCGTGCAATTGGATACCAAGAGGAACTGAAAGTTGAGTGCCGATGGTTGCTTCATCACACCCTCGTCACACGGCTGATCGAAGAACTTCCACTCAGATGGATGGTAGGCGAGGGCGATCCCCACCTCCTTGAGAGGACCACACGCGATGGCATGACGACTACTCTCCGTGGCGCTGAGATGATTCTCCCCTGTCCCATGATGATATCTCTCCAAGCTGGCACAGTGATGAGGCACATGGGCACGATGATGATAACCCACAAGTATAGGGGATCAATTGTAGCCTTTCTCGATAAGTAAGAGTGTTGAACCCAACAAGGAGATAAAGGTAGAACAAATATTCCCTTAAGTTTTATCGACCACCGATACAACTCTACGCATGCTTAACATTCACTTTACCTAGAACAAGTATGAAACTAGAAGTACTTTGTATGTGTGATAGGATAGGTTTGCAAGATAATAAAGAGCACGTAAATAAAAGCTAGGGGTTGTTTAGATAAAGAAACAACTAAGTTAGTTTTAGTAGAGAGATTTTTGTCATAAGAAAGTTATTTGTCCCTAGGCAATCGATAACTAGACCAGTAATCATTATTGTAATTTTATATGAGGGAGAGACATAAGTTAACATACTTTCTCTACTTGGATCATGTCCACTTATGATTGGAACTCTAGAAAGCATCCACACTACTAAAGATCATTAAGGTAAAACCCAACCATAGCATTAAAGTATCAAGTCCTCTTTACTCCAATACACAAACAACCTACTTAATCGGGTATGTGCTTCTGTCACTCACGCCACCCACCATAAGCGATTCATGAACATATTGAAAAACCTACAGCAGGGATCCCTCACGCTTGCACGGCATAGAGAGCACCATAGGACGACACCAATAATAAAACATACAACTCAAACCAATCGCGATCATCAATCAACCCATAGAACAAAAGGATCTACTCAAACATCATAGGATAGCCATACATCATTGGGAAATAATATATAGCGTTGAGCACCATGTTTAAGTAGAGATTACAGCAGGGAGAGGAGGTGTTACACCGCTGCATAGAGGGGGAGAGAGTTGGTGACGACGGCGGTGAAGTTGTTGGTGTAGATCGCCGCACGATGATGGCCCCGGTGGCATTTCGGCGCCACCGAGAGAGGGGGGGGGAGAGCCCCCTTCCTTCTTCTTCTTCCCTGACCTCCCCCTAGATGGGAGGAGGGTTCCCCCTTTGGTCCATGATCTCCATGGCGGCGGAGAGGCGGGAGTCCCTTCAAGATTGGATCTATCTCTCTGTCTCTCTTCTGTTTCGCTTTCCTATTTTTTGGCCTTTCACCGTTTCTTAAATTCCCGGAGATCCATAACTTCGATTGGGCTGAAATTTTATCCAGATATTATCTTTCTTGCAGCCGAAGAAGGGCACCAACCGCCTTACGAGGTGGCCACAAGCCTCCTGGCTGCGCCAAGGGTAGGAGGGCACGCCCTAGGTCTTGTGGGCCCCTCGGGCATCGTCTCGCATTGCTTCTTTTTCCCAAAAGTCACATATATTCCAAAATAAATCTCCGTAAATTTTTATCACATTTGGAATTTGTTTGGTTTGGGTATTCTGCAAAACAAAAAACATGCAACAAACACGAACTAGCACTGGGCACTGGATCAATATGTTAGTCCCAAAAATAATATAAAAAGTTGGCAAAAATATATGAAAGTTGTAGAATATTGGCATGAAACAATCAAAAATTATAGAAACACCGGAGATGTATCAGATGACAATTCATTGCGATGACGAGGGTCTCCACTCCATCGGCATGATGATTCGTTGTGCAGTCAGGATGTTCATCCCCGAAGGTGTGATGATTCTCCTCATAGTCAGGACAGCTCTCCGCGATCGCGAGATGATCGACCAAGCAGGCGAGGTGAGCAACCCCGCAGGTGTGAGGATCTGCCTCACCAATGTGCGGACTCCTCCAGGCGGCAGGTCGAGTCCCCATGATGCCGAGAGGACCGACACCGCAACACACGTGGGATTGTTACCTTTAGTTTCTCACTGAGGAGAAGGCTTATTTTTATAGCAAGATCCTACACTGGGCAACCCAACAAAGGCTATTGTAGCCAGCAAATTTCCCATCTGACAAGGTACTAGAACATGAATGTAGATGGGATCGCCTGGAAACATGAAGTGGGGTGGCGGAAATTTGTGATAAACTTATCCTAAGAAGTTGATCTCCACTCTCCTATTTATCTTAACATGCACACATGACATCTCATCAAAGGCCCACCTCTACACGCACGAGAAAAAGTTTTCCATTATTATTTGATCTCATGCACACCTTTCACCTCATCACACATGCCACTTCATCAAAGGTCCATGCAAAATGCATGAAAAAAGTTTCCCATTACATTATGCCACTTATATTCAAAATATTTTCTGACTACAGAATAACCAAATACAATATATAATATTTATTCTTAGCTTTAGTTCAAATATTATTAAGAAGCTTTATACAATCAGATCACTAAAATATATTGCAATTGATTCTCGCAGCAACGCGCGGGGTATTCTCTAGTATCACTAAATAATGCAAGTGCTGGGATATCACATAACATATCAGTTTTAGCTATTCATGGCATAGCAAGCTGTATCTAGGAGGTATGACGAATAACACATGCATATAATATATCAAGATTTTCCCATGATCATTCCAAGATAATAATCATATTCTTATGGTCATCCAGACCAACATTGCCATAGCCTTTCAATGGCTCACACATGTCTTTCTCAACAAAACCACTTGGGTTTGTTTCACCTAAACAACATCTCTCCATGTTTATTGGTAGGTACATTTATTAAGGTTTAAACCTTCAAGTTCGAGAAGGACTAAATAGTGTGACTTATCCTGACTGGTCCATGACCATGGACAAGGACTGAATAGTGCGACCTATCTTGACTGGTCCATGACCATGGACAAGGACTGAATAGTGTGACTTATCCTGCTGAGGTCTTACACTATACCCATATGATGGACCACCCTTTGCGGAGACACCCCACCAAGAACATAACTAACCATGCACTCCTATCATGTTACCACTAAGTATGACTAT
This sequence comes from Triticum aestivum, assembly GCF_018294505.1. Lineage (NCBI taxonomy): Eukaryota > Viridiplantae > Streptophyta > Magnoliopsida > Poales > Poaceae > Triticum > Triticum aestivum. The sequence goes on along the minus strand of NC_057807.1, from coordinate 483,707,772 downwards.
AATTTTAGAGAGAGAGAGAGAGGCTAGACCTCATCACCTTTCTCGTAATGTCAAATAAAGAGAAGCAACATCGATGGATGTGGACAATCAAGTGAGGATGAGAGGCAAGCATGATAGAGATAATGATGGAGGGGTAAGTTGGTGATCTTTGAAGGGAAGATGACAATATGGAAGTATGTTGAAGGCATGAGGATGTTCTAATTTGTCGTTATTTCTTTATTTAACACCACATCAAAGATAAGCATTATTTTATGGGATGTTTACATTTGTGCCCCTGGTTCCTTAGCCATACTCATTCATCCCCACGCTCTTAATATTATCTCACTTTTCCCCACTTTCTTGTCTGAAACCCTCAGAAATGGTCACAAATGGTGGATGTCGTCGGGTCAGTGCTTTGACCGTTAACTCTGACAAGTGTGGCTGCGCTAGACTGTGTCTCCCATTGGACCTGACAACTGGGGCCGCGTCAGATGGTGCCGCTGTTCGCCCGTTGGGCCGTGGTTAGACTGTTGGGCACTGCGTGCGCTGCAACTACAGAAGCATGCTATGCATGCACGACATGTCCAGCTAGCTTGCTATGCATGCACGTAGCTAGCCTGCCTGCATGCGCCGATGCCTGCCGCCATGATGTGCTGACCAACCTCTTTCTACGACACTGACCAGCCTCTTTCTACACATGAGCTGCCACGGACGCAGGGACGGTCACTGCCACTGGTTCGTCTCATCTCGCATGCTTGTCTCCTTGATGTAGAGCATGGTTTCAGACTTTTCAATCCACTCGCATCTATTCAATGTGGCAATTAAAACCCCTTGGCAACTAAAGGGGCATATCGATCGACCCGACTCGTTTGAACGTAGCAAATCCAAAGCGCGGCCGGTGCCACTCCCCTTCTCTTCCCCTTTCCCTATTTAAACCACCCACCCTCCACCTATTCTCCACACATCCATTTGCGCCGCCCCCTTCTCTTCTTCACCCAAACCCAGATCACTCTCAAAGCAAGGAGAGGATGCAGTACAATGGCCCCACCTTCAAGCTCCCACCGACCATGCCGGAGAGGTGGTATCCCACCGGCGTCGTCGTGGAGACGATGCTTCACGTGTGGGCGTTCTCACGCTGGAGGGGTGCAAACGAGTTTGACCAGTGTTTCCTCGATGCAGGCTTCGCCCACCTCCCGGCGGGCTCGCCGGTGATGTTCCGACTAGAGGAAGTGTGTCCAAACTCTAGCACTCCGCCGATATGGCTCATCGTCAACTTCACCAACAGATTTGATGCGCACTATCTCCTCGGCAAGGTGTTTTGGTGTGGGTGTGAGTTCATTGCATTCACCACCTACTACATATTCACCGACTTCAATAACATCTTCCCCACCCGCAACGGTATGCACAGCGTCCCCTACTACCTGGGCAAAGACGACATGGAGGAGCAGTAGTGAAGAGGAGCAATGAAGAGGAGGCATAGTGAAGATGGTGGTGAAGGCCCGGTCTCGTGAAGCTTGTCTTACCCTAGGGTGTTAGGGCTTTTTATCTTTTATATATTTCTATCTTAATTATGTTGTTGGTTGTACCGTGAACTTTTTATCTCTGTCGTGTTATCCCCTAAGAACTATGTTATGCTTGCTACCCTTATTTGATATGTTGTTGGTTATCTGTGTTTTTCTTGCTATTTCTATCTTATTTGACGTGAGTTATCGCTAGATGGATATGGTGTCGTAGGCAAGCCCTTCTGCTAAATCAATCAATGAAAGGGTATCCCTCAATGAAAACCAAGAAGTTTTGGGGTTAGCCCTTTAAAAATGGTTGGAGGGTAGCCCATTTGTCTTGTTATATTCATGTTGTGTAGGTAAAGCTCAAGTGACCCATTTAGAGTAGGCCCTTATATTTTAGGGTCAAGTTTCCGCACGCACGGATAATGGACTAGTTGAAGTGTCAAAAAGGAAACTAAAGCTAGAAAAATGAGCCATGTTGATGTTGAAAAGAAGAAGGAGAAAAGCTAATTCTTTTGAATTGTTGGTGGCCCTATTCCGTATATTGTATGAACAAAAACAAGCTAATTTTTGAATAGTTTGTGGCCATTTGGCATGATGAAATTAATGTTGGCCCTCATATTATAGGGTTTATTGGTTCCAAGTTTTGGCACGGGCGGCTAATGGACTAGTTGAGGTGTCAAAAAGGAAATTAAAGCTGTAAAGATGAGCCATGTTGATGTCGAAAAGAAGAAAAAGAAGCTAAATTTTTTTGAATTGTTAGTACCCATATATATTGTAGGATACCTATATTGTATGAACAAAAAAGCTAATTTTTGAATAGTTTGTGGCCATTTGGCAGGATGAAAATAATTTTTGAAGGGTAGCCCATTATTTACTTGTTGGTGGCTCTTGGTGGCAATATCAATTGTTGTGTAATTTCAAAAGATGTGACCTATTCTTGTAATGTAAGCAACATGCACTCAATCTTTGTAGGTGCAATCAAAAAAATCAAGCAAAAAAACAGAGGAAAAACAGAGCCATCACATGCACCATTTTTCTAGGCCTCTTTAATCTTTGTGGGCATTCAGCAGTCAACGCAATGCGACAACCCAACCAGAGCTTGGTTTCATTTTGGGCCCAGTAACTACTTTTTTTTTATCTTGCCCTCGGTGTTGTCTGACGAAACTGAAAGTGTCAAAAACTAACACCTATAGAGATTCAAAGATGGAGATAGAGACATAGTTTAAGCAACACAGAGAGCACATGATCCACAAATTAAGCAACACAAAGAGAACATGATCCAAAAACCCTTAAGCAAATCGTAGAGCAGATGACACGAAACAAATAACATCTCTAACGAGTGATGACCAGCAAGTAACCGAATCCTAGAGCAACTATACAAAAATAAAATCCTAAATCTATCAGATTCGCCTGCTTGTTCAACTAAATCATCTGCCTCAAGTTCTTGTTCATCTTCTTTAATTCCCCCTTTAGATCCTCATCCCCAACTGTCGGAGCAGCACTTTCAGAGACCAAATTCCGAGTGGCTAATGGTAGATTGACCTCCCGGGTTGCGGCCTCATTTAATTGAAGCAAACCCCCCCTTGAAGCCTCCGAACGTAGTCATCCATTCATTCAAAATGTGTGCATTTCTTCATGATCTGAAAAGAAGTCATGAACCCTAAATCTCATATCCAACGAAAAAGAATTAGAAGCAAAGAGAAAAGAAAGGGCCAAAGAAAAATCATGAGATATAACCTACCCCTCTGGCTTGCTCTCGCATTTCACGAAATCACGCCCAAAGTTGCCATTCTTGTCCTCCCTTGAAGTCAACCTTTTTAGTGGCGCTGTGCGTGGGCAGTCAGGGCATCACTACATGGGCACGGGACCATACTGGGCCACGAGGCGCGATAGGCTGAAGTGGAGCTTGACATATATAGTCACCAAAGAGGAAGAAGCAGACGAGTTGCTCCTCTGGTCTCCACAGAAGAAGACAGGGGAGGCAATGGTGGGAGAGCACAACCAACGACTCACGGATCGGCAAAGGATCCAACGATGCAGAGTTGTCCTGGTGATCCAATGACGTGGAGCCTGCACGCAGCCTGGCCTCAAAATTCCTTCCAGAAGTCCATATCTGAGGGCTGTCACTTGGTGTTAGGGTATGATTGGACGACTGATGTTCAGAGCTAGGGTTAGGCGAAACCCCGCGGGGTTTAGAGGGGTTTTGAGTTGGTCAACGGGGTTATCTAGTGTTTGACTGATCATAACTAATGTAAAAAAATCCAAAAAATATGAAACCTTCACGAATCGTTGTTTTATAAGACATACTAACGAGGAAAAATACTAAACTTGATCTACGGTCGTTTAAAAAAAACTAGCTGGCATGATCGTGGTTAAATGAGCACCATTAATTTTAAAAAAGGAAAAACATAAAACCTGCGCACAATGTTGTCTTATGTGACATGTTACCAACAAAAAATCATAAACTTGTTATATAGACATTTTCATGAAAAAACTTTCACACATATGAAATATCATGTATAACGTTGCAGAGAGTTCAAGTGAAGGAGGTGGGTTTTTTTGAAAAAATCAAAAGAATCAAAAAAAAATCAAAAAAATCACCAAAGCTTCATTTCAAAGTGAATAAGAAGGATCTGAACTTCATTTTTCTTTTCTTATTTTAAACGTGTTTTTAATGGTTTTCTATCAAATCACATTATTTTTCAAAAAAAATGTAAAAAATGAATTAATTCAATAAATAGTGAGACTTGGAATCTACACTATATAGATTGAATAGGTGTTAATAAAAAAATATTTGACTCATTTAGAGTAGGTTCAAAAATACTTGATTACAAATGGGGCAGTTTACCCTAGCTTCGGAGCACATTTCCCATGACTATAAGTTTTAGCAAGAAAAAGAGATTGGATTGATCACCTAATGTTTATCCCATGTTTATAATAGTTCAGAAAACATTGCAACATCACACCACAGATCGGAGTTCAAGTGTTGGTTCAAATTCAAATTTTGCCTAATATTCAAATTTTGCCTAATATTTAAATTTTGCCTCAAATTTCACATCAAGGTATGAATAGCATTACTAAACCTTGCAAGTTTTCGCAGTTGTTCCAATTGATGACAGAAACCTTAGTGCAAATCCTTAAAGTTCAAAGTTTACAACTTGCATTCAACTTGCATTCCACATCTTTGCCTTACTCCTTGTGTTCCAAGACGGCTTAACAGCCTTGCTTCTGGTTTCCCTATGTGAGATATCCACCTTTTTGTTCTTCCTTTTGATCTTCACTTCGGGTGGTGGTTGTCGAGGTGCTGACGGAGAACTTGCACTGGCTAGTTGAGGGTGTTCAAAACCTTCATAAGCCATGGCTTCATATTCTAATTCTTTCTCTCTTGGCCTTTTCTATCCTTTTCCTCTAATTTTCCTAGAGCTATGTCAAACAGGAAAAAGATTATAATCCATCGATAAAAAGAGAATAAATGCACAAAAAGGGAAGGTTGTTGCACACATACCAAGCTGCTCGCGGTGCTAATTCATTGACTTCATTCTCCTTTGAATTAGCTGCAATCTACTTTTCTACTCCATTATCCTCTGTATTAGCTTCAATATGCTCTAATGTTGCATTCTCCTCTGCATTTGTTGCTGCCCATTGTTCCTCTTCTCCAAAAGAAGCATCCACTGTATTGGTGCATATCCTAGCAATGCCCTAGGGTTCCACATTTTTTGCACTTATGCTGTCTTTTTACACGACCCTCTTCATCTCTTCTGATTCTGTTCTTCCTTGGTCTTCCTGGTGGTCTAGTCAGTACAGGAGAATGTAGTTTGAACCCTAGATCTACTATGTTCCATTGGTATTTTCCCAAGAGTGCAGGCACATTGGAAGCATAAGCAGCCCTGAATTTGGCAACAGACAAATAGTTAGAGATGTATTGATCAACTTCACCATCTTCACCACCTATTACAGTCATCAGATGTAGGGCATGTATGCATGGCTTCCTACAGAGCTGTCATTGCCTACAACTGCATTTCCTAGTTTCTACGTTAATTGGATATCTCCATTTCCTATTTTTACTGTCAGTATATGTTACCTCAACCTTGTGTGTCGCCGCTCGAATGCAATTCATGTTCAGTCCTCTTGCCTTGGCATGCAATGACTTAATAAGAGATGGGCATAAGATGGCCAACATATTCTGTTTATGCAATTCTTTTATGAAGAGCCATCTTTATCATGATCATCTGCCGAATCTTATCAAATATTTTCCATATCAGAAGCCCTTTCAGTGTCTTGATCTCCGCATTGAAACACTATGTCAGGTTACTGGTCACATAGTCTACTTTGCATATTTCATTGAATTTGCTTCTTGACCACTACTTTCCATGATGTGCATCTAGGTACTCCTTCACAGAGGATTGTGAGCATACAACACTCTCAAATGATGCTCATGCTTCCTCTCACTGCATGTGTATGATGCTGGCCATAAGTTCTCATCATAAAATTTACCTTTGAATTTGTTTCTGAAATTCTGCGCTAGGTGTCGCATACATTCCCTATCCTCCACTCTAGGGAATACAATTTCAACTGCACTCTCCAAACCCTTGCAAGCATATGTGTGTATAGCTAAACCTAGGGGTGTACCTATAAGGTTGGGCAACTGCTGCAGAAACCAAACCCAACTTTCCTCAGACTCTACCTCCACCACATCAAATGCAACTAGGAATAGCCAGTTGTGTCCATCAACTATAGAAGCTGCCACTAGTTGTCCTCTCCACCTTCCATTCAAAGCAGTTGCATCAACAGCCAAATAGGGCTTGCAACCATCAAGAAACCCCTGCCAACAAGCCTTGAAACAAACAAAAGCCCTCTTGAAGCACTCCTTCTGAAATGACTTCCCTTTTATTTTGTATGTAACTGTATGCTTGTCAATCTCCACAACACCCCCTGGATTAGCAACTTCCACTTCAGATTTAAATGTGTAGAGTAACTGAAAGCTCTCATTCCAAGGACCATTAATCCTGTCAAGAGCCATTTCCTTAGCATAGAAAATCCTCATGTAAGGTATATCAATATTGTACTTCTCAAATAGCTTCCCATGGAGTGCTGTTGGACCAAGTGTTGGTGTTTCTCTCAACCAATCAAAAATTGCATTTGCCACCCACCTAGTCTTTGCTAGCTTTGTTTTAGCCTTCCCTCCTCCCCCTCCAGGTGGACAAGTGTGCTAGTGTGGGTTATTTTTTATCTAAAGCAAAATGGGACCCAAACAAAATATTGTTAGAAAACATTACACAATGAGCTGAAAATAAAATAAACCAGTATAAACTGAAATACACAAACCTGAATGAACTTGCTCCTCAACATATGTGATGCATGCAACCTCCATTTACACCTATCATATGGGCAATGAACAGTGGACCTTGTTGGCTCACTCCTATCAATCACATATGTGTTTTCAGTGGGAATGCAATATGTAGTCATTGCATTACGACAGTCCACCATCGTTTGGAATATGGTGCCTACATATAGCTAAGGATCTTCCCTGTTCCACTCAATTGTTGGCATGTCCTCACCATCATATTCTTCTAAAACTAGGCTGTTGATGTTCTCCTGCCTCTCTTCATTATGAGTGTCATCAAATCTAGCACGGTTGATAGGATCCTCCTGATATTCATCTTCCATTGCTTATTTACTGACAGTATCTACAAGATCAGGGAACATATTATCATCCTCATCATCATTTCGAGGCACCTCTTCGTCTGGCTCTGTGTCTTGCTCTACATTGGCTACAACAGCAACAGGAGAAGCAGCACAAGAAGCAACAGCAGACATATTATGACTTTCAGAACCACTAGCTTTGCTTGGTTTTGACCTAAAAGGAGTGCTAGGGCGCTCGCTATTAGCAGAGATAGAAGATTTCTGAACAACCTTCCCCTTGTCATGTTCATTGCGTGGCTGAAGCACCTTGATAAGGATTTTACCGAAGCGTCTTTCAGCATTCAAAGTAAAGAGCAATCCAATATGCTCATCGCAAGTTAGTGGGAGAAATTTTTGCTCGGTACTGCTGAAAAGTTTCAGTTCAACAGCATCGGCAGGGCTCCACCCATATGAAGAATTTTGGAGCGCCACGAGCAAATCTTTGAATGACATACTTGTTTCTACCACCTTTGGATAGAAAAATCCAGTAATATATTGCGGTTTTCTGCCGCGCAACACACTAACTTCCATCCTAACTGCCAGCCAAAAAGCAAGCGCAGGATCAATCCTATTCGATTCAAATAAGGAAAAGTTGCAGTTAGGCCGGGAACAATTCAGCAAAATTTGATCGATTCACGCAACTAGCTGTCAAATAGGGCCGGATGTATGAATCAACAAATCAGTTAGAGGGGAAACGACACTTACCCAGGTGTAATCCATGTATTATATGCCGCCGATTTGACCCAATCCTCTCCATGGTCGATGGGCTTGAGAACCTGCTCTCCCGACATCGCCGCTTAATCCTAAGGGGGATGTGGGGGTAGATTTGGCGGAGGACACGACAGCGGCGGAGGCGAAATGGGGTTAGTGGTTGGAGGGCATGACGGTGGTGAAGGAAATATGACCTATAGGCAATAATAAAGTTGTTATTTATATTTCCTTATATAATGATAAATGTTTATTATTCATGCTAGAATTGTATTAACCAGAAACTTAGTACATATGGGAATACATAGACAAAACAAAGTGTCCCTAGTATGCCTGTACTTGACTAGCTCGTTAATCAAAGATGGTTATGTTTCCTGACCATAGACATGTGTTGTCATTTTGAACGGGATCACGTCATTAGAGAATGATGTGATGGACAAGACCCATCCGTTAGCTTAGCATAGTGATCATTAAGTTTTATTTCTATTACTTCCTTCATGACTTATACATGTTCCTCTAACTATGAAATTATGCAACTCCCAAATATCGGAGGAACACCTTGTGTGCTATCAGACATCACAACGTAAATGGGTGATTATAAAGATTCTCTACAGGTGTCTCCGAAGGTGTTTGTTGGGTTGGCATAGATCGACATTAGGATTTGTCACTCTGTGTATCGGAGAGGTATCTCTGGGCCCTCTCGGTAATGCTCATCACTATAAGCCTTGCAAGCAATGTGACTATTGAGTTAGTTACGGGGTGATGCATTATGGAACAAGTAAAGAGACTTGCTAGTAACTAGATTGAACTAGGTATGAAGATACCTACGATCGAATCTCGGGCAAGTAACATACCGATGACAAAGGGAATAACGTATGTTGTTGTGCGATTAGACCGATAAAGATCTTTGTAGAATATGTAAGAGCCAATATGAGCATCCAGGTTCCGCTATTGGTTATTGATCAGAGATGTGTCTCAATCATGTCTACATAGTTCTCAAACCCGTAGGGTCCACACGCTTAACGTTCGATGACGATTTGTATTATGAGTTATGTGTTTTGGTGACTGAAGTTTGTTCGGAGTCCCGGATGAGATCACGGACATGACGATGAGTCTCAAAATGACCGAGAGGTAAAGATTCATATATTGGAAGGTTACATTCGGACATCGGAATGGTTTCGAGTGATTCGGATATTTTTCTGGAGTACCGAGGGGTTAACGGAACCCCCTAGGGAAATTTTGGTCCAATATGGGCCTAAGAGAGGGAGAGAGGGGAGCCCGTGGGGGTGGCCGCGCGCCCCCCTCCTAGGGAGTCCGAATATGACAAGGAGAAGGGGGCGACGCCCCCTTCCCTTTCCTTCTCCCTCTTCTTCCTATCCCCTCCGGTGGAGAAAGGAAAGGGGGGGATCCTACTTGGACTAGGAGTCCAAGTAGGACTCCCCCATGGCGCGCCCCTCCTGACCGCCGGCCTCTCTCCCCCGCCTTTATATACGTGGGCAGGGGGCACCCCAAAGGCACATCAATTGTTCTCTTGAATGTTCAGGAAATCGGTAATTGATAAGTGTGCTCGGTCAACTAGGGAGTAGGGATTAATCGTGAATCGGACAATTAATTGGAATTAATCGGTCGAGCATTAATCGGTCAATTTTTTTTATAGATCTTAGAATCCCGATGTTGACACCGGATTTTGGCCATGCAAAAATTTATTTAAATGGCCTGGAATGAGTAAGTACCTAGTATGAAAAAAACAACATGAAAGTTATTCGTATTGACAAGGCGAACAACTATTTTGATCTAAGGTCATATTTGAGTTGTGACATGTGAGTTCAAAAAAACCGAATTGTTGTATGACTGTACGTGTGTATGACAACAATGCTGTAAAATATGATATATTCAACAAGTATGGCAACAATCATTATGTGCTCTTTCTCTAAGACTTGTAATAACTTAATAACAAATAATAATAGTTCTTGAATTTGCATAACATAACAAGGTCCACAAGTATGTATCACATGACATAGCAAGGCCCACAAGTATCAGGTATGTATGATATGATTTTGCATAACATAACAAGTGCACAAGTACTGCCAAACTTAACATGAGCCATGGGTGAGGATTGAGAGAGACGAGAGAGTCTAATATTTTACTTTTACAGTATGCCCCCTGTGAGTCACGTGATTAATCGGTCTACGGGGGATTAATCAGTTGTCAGACGATTAATCGGCCGATTAATCCCCGTGCCGAATAACATTGCCGAATACATGTAATTTATAAGGTGGATGGCCGACTAGGGATTAATCAACCGAATAATGCTACGTCTTGAGCTTGCGTTGGTTTTACTTGAAGAGGAAAGGGTGATGCAGCAATAGTAGCATAAGTATTTCCCTCAGTTTTTGAGAACCAAGGTATCAATCCAGTAGGAGGCTCCTCAAAAGTCCCACGCACCTACACAAACAAACAAAGAACTCGCAACCAACGCAATAAAGGGGTTGTCAATCCCTTCACGGCCACTTGTGAAAGTGAGATCTGATAGAGATAGTATGATAAGATAAATATATTTTTGGTATTTTATGATATAGATTGGAAAAGTAAAGATGCAAATAAAAGTAGATTGAAAGCTTATATGATAAAAGGTAGACCCGGGGGCCATAGGTTTCACTAGTGGCTTCTCTCAAGATAGCATAAGTATTACGGTGGGTGAACAAATTACTGTCGAGCAATTGATAGAAAAGCGAATAATTATGAGATTATCCAGGCATGATCATGTATATAGGCATCACGTTCGTGACAAGTAGACTGACTCCTGCCTGCATCTACTACTATTACTCCACACATCGACCGCTATCCAGCATGCATCTAGAGTATTAAGTTCATAAAGAAGATAGTAACACATTAAGAAAGATGACATGATGTAGATGGATAAACCCATGCAATATGATATAAACCCCATCTTTTTATCTTCGATGACAACAATACAATACGTGCCTTGCTGCCCCTGCTGTCACTGGGAAAGGACACCGCAAGATTGAACCCAAAGCTAAGCACTTCTCCCATTGCGAGAAAGATCAATCTAGTAGGCCAAACCAAACTGATAATTCGAAGAGACTTGCAAAGATAACTCAATCATACATAAAAGAATTCAGAGGAGATTCAAATATTTCTCATAGATCTCAAAAAACCCACAATTCATCGGATCTCGACAAACACACTGCAAAAAGAGTTACATCGAATAGATCTCCAAGAAGATCGAGGAGAACATGGTATTGAGATCCAAAAAGAGAGAAGAAGCCATCTAGCTAATAACTATGGACCCGAAGGTCTGTGGTAAACTACTCACAACTCATCGGAGGGGCTATGGTGTTGATGTAGAAGCCCTCCATGGTCGATTCCCCCTCCGGCATAGCACCGACGAAGGCTCCAAGATGGGATCTCGCGGATACAGAAGGTTACGATGGTGGAACTAGGTTTTCGTGGCTTGTTCTGGTGTTCTCGGGGTACATGGGTATATATAGGAGGAAGAAGTAGGTCGGTGGCCGCCCGAGGGGCCCACGAGATAGGGGGGGGGCGCGCCCTGTAGGGGTGGGTGCACCCTCCACCCTCGTGGCCGCCTCGGCTGCTTCTTAACTTGCACTCCAAGTCCTCTGGATCACGTTCGTTCCAAAAATCATGCTCCCGAAGGTTTCATTGCATTTGGACTCCATTTGATATTCCTTTTCTTCGAAATACTGAAATAGGAAAAAAAACAGCAATACGGGCTGGGCCTCCGGTTAGTAGGTTAGTCCCAAAAATGATATAAATGTGTAAAATAAAGCCCCTAAACATCCAAAATGGGTAATATAATAGCATGGAACAATAAAAAATTATAGATACGTTGGAGACGTATCAAGCATCCCCAAGCTTAATTCCTGCTCGTCCTCGACTAGGTAAATGATAAAAACAGAATTTTTGATGTGAAATGCTACCTAGCATAATTCTCAATGTAATTTTATTTATTGTGGCATGAATGTTCAGATCCAAATGATTCAAAATATAAGTTCATATTGACATAAGAAATAGTAATACTTCAAGCATACTAATCAAAGCAATCATGTCTTCTCAAAATAACATGGCTAAAGAAAGTTATCCCTACAAAATCATATAGTCTGGCTGTTGCTCTATCTTCATCACACAAAGTATTTAATCATGCACAACCCCGATGACAAGCCAAGCAATTGTTTCATACTTTAGTAATCTCAAACTTTTTCAACTTTCACGCAATACATGAGCATGGGCCATGGACATAGCACTATAAGTGGAATAGAATGGTGGTTGTGGAGAAGACAAAAAAGGAGAAGATAGTCTCACATCAACTAGGCGTATCAACGGGCTATGGAGATGCCCATTAATAGATATCAATGTGAGTGAGTAGGGATTGCCATGCAATGGATGCACTAGAGCTATAAGTGTATGAAAGCTCAACAAAAGAAACTAAGTGGGTGTGCATCCAACTCGCTTTCTCACGAAGACCTATGGCATTTTGAGGAAGCCCATCATCGGAATATACAAGCCAAGTTCTATAATGAAAAATTCCCACTAGTATATGAAAGTTATAACATAGGAGACTCTCTATCATGAAGATCATGGTGCTACTTTGAAGCACAAGTGTGGTAAAAATGATAGTAGCATTGTCCCTTCTCTCTTTTTCTCTCATTTTTTTCTTTTCTCTTTCTTTGGGCCTTTCTTTTTTTTTCTTTTGGCCTTTCTTTTTTTTATTTAGTCCGAAGTCTCATCCTGACTTGTGGGGGAATCATAGTCTCCATCATCCTTTTCTCACTGGGACAATGCTCTAATAATGAAGATCATCACACTTTTATTTACTTACAACTCAAGAATTACAACTCAGTACTTAGAACAAGATATGACTCTATATGAATGCCTTCGGCGGTGTACCGGGATATGCAATGAATCAAGAGCGACATGTATGAAAACTATGAAGGTGGCCTTGCCACAAATACGATGTCAACTACATGATCATGCAAAGAGCAATATGACAATGATGATGTGTGTCATATAAACGGAATGATGGAAAGTTGCATGGCAATATATCTCGGAATGGCTATGGAAATGCCATAATAGGTAGGTATGGTGGCTGTTTTGAGGAAGGTATATAGTGGGTGTATGGTCCCGGCGAAAGTTGCGCGGCACAAGAGAGGCTAGCAATGGTGGAAGGGTGAGAGTGCATATAATCCATGGACTCAACATTAGTCAAAAGAACTCATATACTTATTGCAAAAATCTACAAGTTATCAAAAACAAAGTATTATGCGCATGCTCCTTGGGGGATAGAATGGTAGGAAAAGACCATCGCTCGTCCCCGACCGCCACTCATAAGGAAGACAATCAATAAATAAAATTGTGCTCCAACTTCATCACAAAGCGGTTCACCATACGTGCATGCTACGGGAATCACAAACTTCAACACAAGCATTCTTTAAATTCATAATCACCCAACTAGCATGACTTTAATATCACTACCTCCATATCACAAAACAATTATCAAGTATCAAATTGATCATAGCATCCAATTCACTTTCTACGATAGTTTTTATTATACCCAACTTGGATGCCTACCATTCTAGGACCAATTTTATAACCATAGCAAATACCATGCTGTTCTAAAGACTCTCAAAATAATATAAGTGAAGCATGAGAGACCAACAATTTCTACAAAATTAAGCCACCGCCGTGCTCTAAAAGATATAAGTGAAGCACTAGAGCAAAAACTATCTAGCTCAAAAGATATAAGTGAAGCACATAGAGTATTCTAATAAATTCCAATCAAGTGGGCTTCTCCCAAAAGGTGTGTACAGCAAGGATGATTGTGGAAAACTAAAAAGCAAATACTAATATCATACAAGACGCTCCAAGCAAAACACATATCATTTGGCGAATAAAAATATAGCTCCAAGTAAAGTTACCAATGAACGAAGACGAAAGAGGGGATGCCTTCCGGGGGCATCCCCAAGCTTAGGCTTTTGGCTATTCTTGAATATCTTGGGGTGCCATGGGCATCCCCAAGCTTAGGCTTTTGCCACTCCTTATTCCATAGTCCATCAAATCTTTACCCAAAACTTGAAAACTTCACAACACAAAACTCAACAGGAAATCTCATAAGCTCCGTTAGTGAAGGAAAGCAAAACCACCACATAGGGTACTGTAATGAAATCATTATTTATTTATATTGGTGTTAAACATAATGTATTCCAAGTTCTCTATGGTTCATACCACTTAATACTAGCCATAGATGCATCAAAATAAGCAAACAACACACGAAAAACAGAATCTGTCAAAAACAGAACAGTCTGTAGCAATCTGTAACCCACGAATACTTATGGAACTCTAAAAATCCTACTAAAATAGGAAGTCCTGGGAAATTTGTCTGTTGATCTACAGAAAAAATAATAAATGCAAAATAACGTTTCTGTGATTTAACAAAACTAAATTCGTGCATGCAAAGTTCTGTTTTTCAGCAGAATCAAATTAACTATCACCATAGGTTATCCTATAGGTTCTACTTGGCACAAACACTAATTAAAACATAAAAACACATCTAAACATAAGGTAGATGCAAAATTTATTACTAAACAGAAACAAAAACAAAAAGCACAAATAAAATTGGGTTGCCTCCCAACTAGTGCTATCGTTTAACGCCCCTAGCTAGGCATAAAAGCGAGGATAGATCTAGGTAGTGCCATCTTTGGCACTCCATTCATAAGTAGCCCGCATGATAGATTCATAAGGTAATTTAATTTTCTTTCTTGGAAAGTGCTCCATGCCTTTCCCTAATGGAAATTGGAATCTAATATTCCCTTCCTTCATATCAATAATCGCGCCAATCGTTCTAAGGAAAGGTCTACCAAGAATAATAGGGCAAGAAAGATTGCAATCTATATCAAGAACGATAAAATCTACGGGCACCAAATTTCTATTTGCAACAATGAGAACATCATTGATCCTTCCCATTGGCTTTTTAATGGTGGAGTCCGCAAGGTGCAAATTTAAAGAGCAATCATCAAGATCATGGAAACCTAGAATATCACATAAAGTTTTCAGAATCGTGGAAACACTAGCACCCAAATCACATAAAGCAAAACACTCATGATTTTTAATTTTAATCTTTATAGTAGGTTCCCACTCATCATTAAATTTTCTAGGTATAGAAACTTCCAAATTAAGTTTTTCATCATAAGATTGCATCAAGGCATCAACAATATGTTTGGTAAAAGCTTTATTTTGACTATAAGCATGAGGAGAATTCACAACGGATTGCAGCAAGGAAATACAACCTTCTAAAGAACAATTATCGTAATCAAATTCTTTGAAATCCGAGATAGTGGGTTCAATACTATTTGAAGTCTTGACCTCTCCAATCCCACTTTTACCAAATTTAGCATCAAGATCTAAAAACTCCGAATTATTGGGACGCCTTTTAACTAAAGTTGACTCATCTCTAGTCCCATCATTATTAAGATTCATATTGCAAAACAAAGATCTAATAGGGGACACATCAATAACTTTAAGATCTTCATCATTATTTTCATGGAAACTAGAAGAACACGCCTTTACAAAGCAATCTTTCTTAGCACGCAATCTAGCGGTTCTTTCTTTGCACTCATCAATGGAAATTATCATAGCTTTGAGAGACTCATTGATATCATGCTTAGTAGAAGTAGATCTAAGTTTCAAAGAATCAACATCAAGCGAGAGTCTATCAATGTTCCTAGCCAAATCATCAACTTTGAGCAATTTTTCTTCAAGCAAGGCATTAAAATTCTTTTGAGAGATCATAAATTCTTTCACACTATTCTCAAAATCAGAGGGAATATTATTAAAATTACCATAAGAATTATTATAGGAATTTCCATAATTATTAGAGGAATTACTAGGGAACGGTCTAGGATTAAAGTTTCCTCTATAAGAATTGTTACTGAAACTATTCCTACCAACAAAATTCACATCCATAGATTCATTATTATTCTCAATCAAAGTAGACAAAGGCATATCATTGGGATCAAGAGGAGCACTCTTAGTAGCAAATAATTTCATAAGTTCATCCAGCTTTCCACTCAAAACATTAATTTCTTCTATAGCATGCACTTTTTTACTAGTAGATCTTTCGGTGTGCCATTGAGAATAATTAGCCATAATATTATCAAGGAGTTTTGTAGCATCTCCTAAAGTGATTTCCATAAACGTGCCTCCCGCGGCCGAATCTAAAAGATTTCTAGAAGCAAAATTCAATCCAGCATAAAATTTTGTATGATCATCCATAAATTCAAACCATGAGTAGGGCAATTGCGAATCATCAATTTCATTCTTTCCCAAGATTGGGCAACATGCTCATGATCAAGTTGTTTAAAATTCATAATATCGTTCCTAAGAGTGATGATCTTAGCGGGAGGAAAATACTTAGAGATAAAAGCATCTTTGCACTTGTTCCAAGAATCAATACTATTTTTAGGCAAAGACGAAAACCAAACTTTAGCACGATCTCTAAGTGAAAACGGAAATAATTTCAATTTAACAATATCATTGTCCGTATCTTTCTTCTTTTGCATATCACACAAATCAACAAAGTTGTTTAGATGAGTAGTAGCATCTTCACTAGGAAGGTCGGTGAATTGATCTTTCATAACAAGATTCAGCAAAGCAGTATTGATTTCACAAGACTCAACATCATTAAGAGGAGCAATCGGAGTACTAAGGAAATCATTATTATTGGTATTGGAGAAATGACACAATTTGGTATTATCTTGCGCCATGGTGACAAGTAATCCGCACACAAGCAAACAGAAAAAGGCAGCAAAAGAGAGAGGAGATTGGGAAAGAGAGGGCGAATAAAATGGCAAGGGTGAAGTGGGGGAGAGGAAAACGAGAGGCAAATGGCAAATAATGTAAATGCAAGGGAGATGAGTTTGTGATGGGTACTTGGTATGTCTTGACTTGAGCGAAGACCTCCCCGGCAACGGCGCCAGAAATCCTTCTTGCTACGTCTTGAGCTTGCGTTGGTTTTGCTTGAAGAAGAAAGGGTGATGCAGCAATAGTAGCGTAAGTATTTCCCTCAGTTTTTGAGAACCAAGGTATCAATCCAGTAGGAGGCTCCTCAAAAGTCCCACGCACCTACACAAACAAACAAAGAACTCGCAACCAACGCAATAAAGGGGTTGTCAATCCCTTCACGGCCACTTGCGAAAGTGAGATCTGATAGAGATAGTATGATAAGATAAATATATTTTTGGTATTTTATGATATAGATTGGAAAAGTAAAGATGCAAATAAAAGTAGATTGAAAGCTTATATGATAAAAGATAGACCCGGGGGCCATAGGTTTCACTAGTGGCTTCTCTCAAGATAGCATAAGTATTACGGTGGGTGAACAAATTACTGTCGAGCAATTGATAGAAAAGCGAATAATTATGAGATTATCTAGGCATGATCATGTATATAGGCATCACGTCCGCGACAAGTAGACCGCTATCCAGCATGCATCTAGAGTATTAAGTTCATAAAGAACAGAGTAACGCATTAAGAAAGATGACATGATGTAGAGGGATAAACTCATGCAATATGATATAAACCCCATCTTTTTATCCTCGATGGCAACAATACAATACGTGCCTTGCTGCCCCTGCTGTCACTGGGAAAGGACACCGCAAGATTGAACCCAAAGCTAAGCACTTCTCCCATTGCAAGAAAGATCAATCTAGTATGCCAAACCAAACTGATAATTCGAAGAGACTTGCAAAGATAACTCAATCATACATATAAGAATTCAGAGGAGATTCAAATATTTCTCATAGATAAACTTGATCATAAACCCACAATTCATCAGATCTCGACAAACACACCGCAAAAAGAGTTACATCGAATAGATCTCCAAGAAGATCGAGGAGAACATGGTATTGAGATCCAAAAAGAGAGAAGAATCCATCTAGCTAATAACTATGGACCCGAAGGTCTGTGGTAAACTACTCACAACTCATCGGAGGGGCTATGGTGTTGATGTAGAAGCACTCCATGGTCGATTCCCCCTCCGGCGGAGCGCTGGCGAAGGCTCCAAGATGGGATGTCACGGATACAGAAGGTTACGATGGTGGAACTAGGTTTTCATGGCTTGTTCTGATGTTCTTGGGGTACGTGGGTATATATAGGAGGAAGAAGTAGGTCGGTGGCGCGCCCTGTAGGGGTGGGCGCGCCCTCCACCCTCGTGCCCGCCTCGGCTGCTTCTTGACTTGCACTCCAAGTCCTCTGGATCACGTTCATTCCAAAAATTATGCTCCCAAAGGTTTCATTGCATTTGGACTCCGTTTGATATTCCTTTTCTTTGAAATACTGAAATAGGCAAAAAAACAGCAATACGGGCTGGGCCTCCAGTTAGTAGGTTAGTCCCAAAAATGATATAAATGTGTAAAATAAATCCCATAAACATCCAAAACGGGTAATATAATAGCATGGAACAATCAGAAATTATAGATACGTTGGAGACGTATCAATTAATCGGCTACTCGGACGATTTTTTGAACAGTGGTTCTCTTAGCCGTGTGCGGTGCCCCCCTCCATAGTTTACTCCTCCGGTCATAGCATCCTAGTGCTTTGGCAAATCCCTGCATGGATCACATCACCAACACTGTCACCACGCCGTCGTGCTGATGGAACTCTCCCTCGACCCTCTACTGGATCAAGAGTTCAAGGGATGTCATCGAGCTGAATGTGTGCTGAACACAAAGGTGCCGTACATTTGGTACTTGGATTGGTTGGACCATGAAGATGTTTGACTACATCAACCATGTTAACCTAACGCTTCCGCTTTTGGTCTATGAGGGTACGTGGACACACTCTCCCCCTCTCGTTGCTATGCATCTCCTAGATAGATCTTGCGTGAGTGTAGGATTTTTTTTTGAAATTGCATGCTATGTTCCCCAACAGTGGCATCTGAGCCAGGTCTATGCGTAGATGATATACATGAGCAGAACACAAAAAGTTGTGGGCGATAATAGTCATACTGCTTACCACCAACGTCTTACTTTGATTCAGCGGTATTGTTGGATGAAGCCGCCTGGACCGACATTACATGACCACGTTCATGAGACTGGTTCTACCGATGCGCTTTGCACATAGGTGGCTGATGGGTGTCTATTTCTCCAACTATAGTTGAATTGAGTTTAACTATGGCCGATCCTTGTTGAAGGTTAAAACAACACACTTGATGAAAGACAATGGAGATCATGACGGTGCTTTGGAGATGGAGACCAAAGGCACAAAATGATGATGGCCATATCATGTCACATATTTTGATTGCATGTGATGTTTATCTTTTATGCATCTTATTTTGCTTAGTATGACAGTAGCATTATAAGATGATCCCTCACTAAATTTCAAGATATAAGTGTTCTCCCTGAGTATGCACCGTTGCTACAGTTCATCATGCCGAGATACCACGTGATGATCGAGTGTGATAAGCTCTACGTTCACATAAAATGGGTGCAAGCCAGTTTTGCACGTGTAGAATACTCAGGTTAAACTTGACAAGCCTAGCATATGTAGATATCGCCTCAGAACACTAAGACCGAAAGGTCGAACATGAATCATATAGTAGATGTCGGTGTTCTGGACACGGGGGTACCCAGACTTGCCTGCCTGCGGCCCACTGCGTGGCTCCATTGACGGCCTGGTACGACCCAGCTTCAGCACCACCAACTTAAAACCCTCGCGAGGCGGGCGACGCCAAGACCTCCAAGGGGATCGGCCTCCTCAGGCTAGCTCTCGAGGAGCGGATACTTCTATGCAAGGTGCACCTCACGAGGTTCAGCTGACGTGAGCCATGATTACCAAGGCCAGGCGGGTGCCAGCGGGCGTAGAGTACCAGTTTCCTCTTTGGTGCAAAAGAGGCAAGTAGCAGGCACGGAGTCCCGAGGAATCAACCAAAGGTTTCCATTCTGGTGCAACAAGACCAAGACCGCTAGGACGGCAGGACGGAGGTCATCGCCGAGCCCACCACAGCGTCACAACCAGAGGCTTTTGCAGGGAAGACCATTTTAGTCAGGATAGGGCGTACTTCTTGTCCCCCTTCAAATCTGGCCGTTGTGGGATTCCTTCCTGCCAAAATTTGGGAAGAGGACCAAGGCCACTATAAATAGGACTTCACGACCACCATAGAGGGGGATCGGATCCATTCTCACCGACCACCTCACCAGCTCTCTCGAGGTCAAGAACACCTCACCTCCTGAGGCTGTTCATCCACTATACTAGTCCATCCTCAGCCCCTCGAGGCAATCCACCACAAAGCTGGAGTAGGGTATTACACCGCAAGGTGGCTCGAACCAAGATAAACTGCTGTGTCTCTCTGTCCCTTTGAGCTCGACGCGCTAGGCTATGAGGATCGCGAGTAGGCAGTCTGGGTAGGTTGAGATCTCCGCACGCACCCTAGAGTTCGAACCTATCAAGGGTTTGCAGAACCCGAAATCCGACATTTGGCGCGCTAGGTAGGGGTGCGCCGGATCTTCTCTTCCATTGATCGATCCACCGCTACTCCGACGCTTCCATGGCTGATGCCCCGAGAGCCCATGTTGAGCACTGGGTTGTCCGGCCTTCTTCGACAGCACAACACCTGCCGACGAGGAGGACCTCCACTCCGCGCTGCTCACGGCCCGCGTTCTGCCTGGTGCTGTCGTCCGCGGGAGGTGCAGGTCGCAACCCCCTCCTCTTGCGCCGCGTCGCAACCGTGCCGCCATGCGGTCTTCAGGCTACGCCATGGCAAAAACACCACACACTCGCCGGGAGCAGGTGAACATGCGAGCCGTGGTCATCGTGGCTCGAGAACTGCTGAGGTGCAGGCTGGCGGAGAGCGGCCGCGACGCCCTGCTGGAGCAAGTTGCCGAGTTGCTGGATGCAGCATGCAGGGGCGCAAGACCATTTTTGATGTAGGGCGGAACCCTATGGTGATGATATTTCACGTTTGGAGTGGATCCTACGGGGAATCACGAAGAACACGCGAAAGCACAAAGGGGAAACACGGGGAAAACGAGAGAGAATCACTAAACCGACAAGGAATCAATCACACAAGTGCTAGATCACCGAGAACAAAGAGTAACACATGATCCACAATCAACAAAGGTAAGGATACAAAGGAACCGTTCTTCTCCAAGAGGAGGTCTTGAATCCACGAGGAGATCTTCCCGTAAAGGGGCCTTGAATCCAAGTGGATCTTCTCCGAAGAGGCCGCGGTCTCTCACGAGAAGGAGATCCGATGGATGAGCGAGGCTCCATCTCACAAATGAGCTAAATCAACGCTAACCCTAACTAGGAGGAGGTGGAGGAGTATATATAGTCTAGAGCCACAAAGGGGTAAGTGAGGGCGAAGGGGTACACGGGCTCGGCCCAATACAATGTGCGCAGACAGGCCGGTTCTACCGGTCGCGGGGGCGGTTGTACCGCGGGTAACTCATGCAGAGCGGAAGTACCGGACGAGGAAGGCGGTACTACCGCTGGGAGGTCAGGCACTGGCTTCTGGAGATGGATGTCGGAGGGGCCAGCGGTTGTACCGGTTGTCGGGGCGGTAGTACCGGTCATTTGGTAATTACCGGTACATCCGGTGCAGTACCGACCTTGCACCGCTCGATCACAGAAAGGTGGCCGGTTGTTGGGTGGTAGTCGGCCGGTTGTACCGCTTGGGCGGTTGTTGACCGGTTGTACCGCTCGTTCTGGAGCGGCCAGGTTCTCTTCCTCCTTCTCTTCCATGCTTGGCCTCGGTCCTTGGATTCTCCATGGTCGTCTCGGTCGTACCTGAGTATATGCAAGATCCATGCATGAGGTAGTAGCCATGTCTCACATGTAGAAAGTGAAGGTTCGGAGAGGAGCGAGTTCACCTAGTGTCCAATGGTGTATATTCGAGGTCTCGTCATATGTCCTCTTGGGGCTTGGAGAATAGTCGGAGTGTACATGGGGATGAACGTGGGATGCTCCACATCATCTCCAAGTTGAAGACATGGCGCAATCCAAGTAGTCCAAGGTGCCGCCGGAATGATAGACATGCAAAAAGAGCAAACACAAGCAACACTCGGAAATACAATGGTTAGCGCACACAAAGTGTCCATCATGTAAGAATGAGTCCGTGCGGCAAGATTGGTCGTGACAAAGCGCATGAAGCTTATCAAGTTGATCTAGAATGAGATGAAAAGCATTCATGGGAGGAAAAGCAATCATTGTGTACACAAATGTGTTATAAATATGAGCAATGCAACCACGATGCAAAATGATGTCATAGTGAGACGGTTTATCAATAGCATGAATATGGCAATGGATGCTCAATATGTGTAAGCTATCATGCAATTGATGGTGGACAATATGATCATGATGTATGGATATGCCATCAAGGTAGATCACAACAAATTTGCTAAGGAAGTGCACAAGCTCATATATCATGGATGACATGGAAATAGATGCAACAAGACAAGCATAATGTGAGTCAATCCATGCATGGGGTGAAAACTTGTGGTGAGTATGATATGTCCATCGAGCATGACATGTATGAGCACAATCAACATATATGGAGGTGTTGGTGTACCAAAGTTCGATGTCGAGGCATGAGTGAATTTCCGAAGGTGCATCCAATAAGTGCGAGCACTCCTCAATGTGAAGGTCCATGTAGCCAATCTCCAGTGTCTCTCCTCCGTTCACGAGATGTATCATGTAGACAACAAGAAGGAAACAACAATGAAAGAGTGACCCATCCAATATGCGTATTTGAGGATTGCTCAAAGAGAAGGAGTTCACCTTATGAATGTGCCCGAAGATGTTGGAGTTGCACATCATGTATGCCTTTACATAACCAATATGTCTCATGACAGTAATGCCTTGGGAATCCTTCAAAATGAAAGAACATGATAAACACTCATAAAAACAAATGAGGCTAGCGGAAATGCAAAACCTATCATTCAAGTGGTAAAATACCCAACAAGTGTATGCATCATGCTCATCATAAGAAGGTACAAGGGAGCATTTCATAGTGTGGAGGCATATGATGCAAGAACAACCAAATACAAGAGGCTCAAGGAATGAAGTATGCATCACAAGTAAGGTGTCAAAGTCTCCGAAATCAATACGCATAGTATGGTTGCACTCAATACAAGTGGATATGAAAGAGGCAACTAATGGACACAAGAGACAATGATCAAGATATGTCATGTGAGAGGCATGAGCATATATGTCATCAACCCAAGAAAGCAAGTAATAGTGGAACATGGGTGATGCAACATAGCAAGCAATCATATCAATCAAGTCAAGCAAGCTAGTAGTGCGAAGATGCAACATACTAGGAGGAATCATGGCAAGCATGTCATTGGTGCAAATAATGGGCATGAATAATTCACATGTCATATCACAAGCATGAAAGCAAGATGTGAGGAAAATAGCATGAATGTATTGGCGAGAGACCATATGTAAATAGCAATGGGGCATCATGACTCTACCAACACAACAAGCATCAATAGCATGGGGCACATGATAAACATGGCAAAAGCAACAAGGATCTCCACCAAGCATGCAAATACACATAGGAGTATCATAATGGTGCATCATGGGTAAATGCAAGCAAGGATCACAATTGCATGGCAAAGGCATAGAAACAAGTATAACATGCAAAGTGAACACGATAGTATGGGCATAAGGTGACAAGTGGTAAATGGCCCATAGCCGTGTGAGAGCCAAGTAGAAGAGATGCGCGTAGTCCTTGCGCGAATGGAACAGTGGTAAGGATAGTCCACGGGATCCCAAAGTATGGTTGCTCTCAAGAGCTCGTTTCGTCAACCCTTGGGATTGAGAGGTTGACGAGTATACATGAGTACCTACACAAAACAAAGACAAAGAGAAAATTGTGTGTGCATGGTATATGTACACATCATCCATCATGATGCGCACATGCATTTGTTGGTTAGCACAAAATAGCCAATGCTCAAATAAATGAGATGCGCGATATAGAAACATGTCATCCATCATGAGACGTTTGTTATGATGTATGTCATAATGGAGACTCAAAGGATGTAATGCATCATGAGAAATATCTAGAGCATTGTTATTCATGGAATGCATATGGTGCACGCAATTATGGGAATCATGCAAAGTATGAAATGCATCAAGATCTCCTAATATGTATGAGGAAACTATGGGGGTCTCCTCATGAGCATGAGTAGAAACATCACGTGGAGAATATTGACAACATCCAAAACAATGCATATTTGGGTCAATGTGATCATGGCATGGCATAGTAGATGAATTGCGCAAATCATGTAAAGGAAGCATGGCAATATCATCACAAGAGAAGCAAAAGCCAATGACCATCATCTCGTCATCTATGCCATAAGTGCAAATGGGATTGATTTTAATGGGGCATGCATAGTTACTATGTTGAGATTGTAATGATGCAATATGGGAGATCTCACTCATAGCATATGACAAGTTCAAAGGATTGTCAAACATGATGTGACCAAATGAATTTTCACA
Organism: Triticum aestivum; assembly: GCF_018294505.1. NCBI lineage: Eukaryota > Viridiplantae > Streptophyta > Magnoliopsida > Poales > Poaceae > Triticum > Triticum aestivum. The sequence goes on along the minus strand of NC_057807.1, from coordinate 483,683,359 downwards.
TGATATCCTATGGAGCATAGCATCACAACTAGGCAACTCAACATGCTCATCATCATATTCATCATAAATAGGTAAGTCAAGGCATGAAGAAGTCTCACTAGCATGAAGCATGGGAATAGGTGGGTCAACATCATGGGAGCAATCATTGGTAAGAGAGTCCACTAGTGGGACAAGAGAAGCACCATCACCTATGTTACCTTTGGGGCGTCGCTCATGTGTTGTAGGTGAGGTGTTGAAGATCGTCTCATTGTCATCTTCATGTTGATGGAACCATGTGGGGGGTGCATCATTGTCCACCATGGCCATTGGTTTTTCCATTGGAGGGATGGACTCGTCGGGGATAGGCATGTTGTCATGTAGGAGACCTAGCACGAAAGAAGAAAACACACTAGGAGTAGAGGTTAAGTCATTAGAAATCATAGTGGCCTCACGTGCCGTGTCAACTACCTCACTCTCTAAGTGTTGTGGATCACTCACTCCCTCAAGGATGCTCTCACTCATATGGTTGGTGGAGTCACTCAAATGGCGCTCAACCTCACATAGGATGTGTGGCATGCTCTCATGTGTGGGGCTAGTGGTGGTCACACTCATCCTCTCATAGGAAATGCTCTCAATGTCACATATGGTGGAGTCACTCATGTCACTCATGGGGTGGTGGCTCTCCTCACATGACAAATGGGACATCTCAACATATATGGGTGTCGGAGAGATGTAGGTGCAAATGTCTCCATGCGCGGTCGCGTAGCTTGACTCGGAGTATGAGTCCAATGTGGGCGCCGTCTTCATGTTGTTGAAGAGGTTCGCGCTCGACGCCGTGGTCGAAGGGGATGTCCCTTGTTCGACCTTCTTGTCGCCATCTTGTTGTTGGAGGTCCATATGATGTGGCACCTCGTAGCTCGTCTCCATGACCGAAGGGAGTTTCCCATGCTCGGCCATCTTCCTTGGGGGGCTTCCGAAGATGGAAGTGTCGCCCTCGCTCGTAGGTAGTTGCCTTGGACTTGATGAAGTCATTGTAGGCATACTCGTGGGAAGTAGGCGAAGATGCCGTACGTCCAAAGGCGAAGATGCCTTGATAGCACTTGGCGAAGATGCCGAAGTGGTTGTTGTAGCCGTAGCGCCGTCTTGGTGGTGCTCGTCTCGCGGTCTTCTCTTGTGCTTATGAAGCTTTGACTTGGCGTGAAGTAGGGCTTGTTGGGACTTGTGCATTTGCGCTTGTGGAGCATCTTCATGATGATGATGTCGTTGTCGTGCTTGAGCTCCTTGGCGTTTGTCGTCGTCGTGCACATGATGCTTGGAGGTGACTTGCCCTTCTTGACGATGTTGATCACGAATGTGATGGTGGTCGCCATGTAGATGTTGACTTGGACGACTTGCGCTTGCATCTTGTTTGCGCTCCGAAGACTTATGGCTTGAATGTCGCCGCCTTGAAGATGATGAAGGGGAAGTAGACTTGAGCAAGGTCCGAATCTCCTCCATTCTTGCATCTTGCTCCTCTTTATGTGCGGCAAGCTTCTTGTCGATGTAGTCCCTTCTTCTTGCTTCGGAGTGATGAATATTGATGGAGATCTTCTTGATGCGCTCTCGCAATCTTGATTGTGTGCCTTGCACTTGTCGTTGTAGATCGAAGATAGACGCTTTGGTGATGTAGTTGTTCACGCCGTCGTTGTTGTCGAGGACCGAAGAGGAAATGCCTTGCCTATCCATCACAAGACTCGAGCAAATATGAGTGGGAGAAAGAGAAGAACTTATACCAATGTACCTTGACCGATGTTGACAATGAATCAAGTTCACTCAAATGCGGACAATGAAATAGCACTATTGGTACCAATCCTTGTCGGTTCTCACACCTACACAAGTAAAGCTTATGGAGGAGCTCGGTGAGGATAGTGGCACAAAAATTTAATGCAAAATGTTAGCAAGAGTCAATAATGTTGAAAGAGATTCACAAATTCGCAAGCGAAACAAGTAGACCAATAGCAATGAATGGCACACGGAAACACACACACACGGATAGATAAATGGGGTCGTGCAACCAAGGAATGAGCACAAAATGTGGAATCCACGGAAAACGCTCGTGTTGCACAACTCAAGAGAGACGCTAGCACGATTTCTCAATAGGCGGATACGACACTTGTGCACAACCTATAAGATGCAAAATGGATAAACTTTCTATCCCAAGTATGCTATGTATGTAATGTTCCCAGTGTTTCTCTCAAGATGATCCAAGATGATTGTATATGACAATCTTATGTGCAATGTGGTATGATGCTATGGCACTTGCTTACAAGCTATTTGCTCTCTTTCTTTTGCTTAAAAGCTTTATTTCTTTTTCTTTTTTTCTATGGCCACTTTTGCACAATGCACAAACCAAGATAGCAATTGTGTATATGTGGGAACAAACTTGTGACACAAGATATGATACCAATATGATATGGTATGTATGCAATGGATGGTGTAGATCACTAATGTGCACAAGTAACGTGGCCCGGCAATACTCAAATGGCTAGTCTCGATAGGCAAGTGACGCAAAATGGGCTAGGGGTTAACAATGCAATTTGCAAGGGGAATATACAATGGTGTCGTCGAGGTTACCGTCCTTTGCGATGATGAGTGGCGGTGTTCTTGATGTAGATACCAAGATAATGGAACTCGTCCCTAAGTAGCCGAAACACCTTAGGAAACGCAAAAAAGCACGAACTCAAAATCTCAAATGACAAATGTCAAATGGTGGTAGCGGAAAGCGGTGGTGGTTTGCACATGGCAATGCGGAAGTGGGATGATGGGTTATGCGAGTCAATGTTGAAGTTGTCGTCCCTAAGTAGCCGAAACACCTTAGGAGACACAAGCCACAACTCAAACAAGCTCAAACAAAATTGGGTTATGTTGGGGTGGAAGTGTATGGTGGGTAAGCCTATGCGGAAGTGGTGGTGGTGGTTGATGAAGAAGCAACCATCCCTAAGTAGCCGAAGCACCTTAGGAGACTCGAATCACTACTCAAGCAACCACTAATGCTATGGGAACAAAATGGGTTAGGTTGCGGAAGTCGGTGGTGGCTATGCGGATGATATGGTGGAAGGCCTAGGCAAACTTGACAAATTTTCGCAAATTTGATGGAGTCAAATGTTGTTGGTGGTATTTTTGTGGGATGGGGGGTGTCAATAGCTTCAAAATGAGCTAAAGAACGTCAAAAACGGACTCCGGATGAATTAGTTATGGGCAAAACAGTGAAACTCGGAACGCTGGAACTGGGAGGGGCGGTAGTACCGCTTGGGAGGGTGGTAGTACCGCTCGTGGTACTCAGCGGTAGTACCGCTCGGAGGGGCGGAAGTACCGCTCGTGTCGGGATTTTTTGCAGATCAACTCGGGCGCGATTTTGGGGCGGAAATGGATGATTTCGGGGCCAAAATTGGATGGATTTCGTGGATGAGAAGAAGGGAAACTTGGGGGAATGCTAGATCCACTTGAAACCAAGCAAATCCATGGATCAAAATCAACAAAACATCATCAAACCAACAAATCACAAAAAATTTTGGGGGCTATTTTCGGTGGGGATTTTTGGATTTAGGACGAAATCAACAAAATCAAGCTAGAAAACACGGGGTAGGGACTCCAAAAACGTGATCAACATGGCTCATGATACCAAGATGATGTAGGGCGGAACCCTATGGTGACGATCTTTCACGTTTGGAGTGGATCCTACGGGGAATCACGAAGAACACGCGGAAGCACAAAGGGAAAACACTGGGAAAACGAGAGAGAATCACTAAACCGACAAGGAATCAATCACACAAGTGCTAGATCACCGAGAACAAAGAGTAACACATAATCCACAATCAACAAAGGTAAGGATACAAAGGAACCGTTCTTCTCCGAGAGGAGGTCTTGAATCCACGAGGGGATCTTCCCGTAAAGGGGCCTTGAATCCAAGTGGATCTTCTCCGAAGAGGCCGCGGTCTCTCATGAGGAGGAGATCCGATGGATGAGCGAGGCTCTATCTCACAAATGAGCTAAATCAATGCTAACCCTAACTAGGAGGAGGTGGAGGAGTATATATAGTCTAGATCCACGAAGGGGTAAGTGAGGGCGAAGAGGTACACGGGCTCGGCCCAATACACTGTGCGCAGACAGGCCGGTTGTACCGGTCACGGGGGCGGTTGTACCGCGGGTAACTCATGCAGAGCGGAAGTACCGAACGAGGAAGGCGGTACTACCACTGGGAGGTCAGGCGCTGGCTTCTGGAGATGGACGTCGGAGGGGCCAGCGGTTGTACCGGTTGTCAGGGCGGTAGTACCGGTCATTTGGTAATTACCGGTACATCCGGTGCAGTACCGGCCTTGCACCGCTCGATCACAGAAAGGTGGCCGGTTGTTGGGCGGTAGTCGGCCGGTTGTACCGCTCGGGCGGTTGTTGACCGGTCGTACTGCTCATTCTGGAGCGGCCAGGTTCTCTTCCTCCTTCTCTTCCATGCTTGGCCTCGGTCCTTGGATTCTCCATGGTCATCTCGGTCGTACCTGAGTATATGCAAGATCCATGCATGAGGTAGTAGCCATGTCTCACATGTAGAAAGTGAAGGTTCGGAGAGGAGCGAGTTCACCTTGTGTCCAATGGTGTATATTCGAGGGCTCGTCATATGTCCTCTTGGGGCTTGGAGAATAGTCGGAGTGTACATGGGGATGAACGTGGGATGCTCCGCATCAATTCTGCACCCTTCACACGTCGCAGGCTGTGGCGGGGGCGCGCGCTCACCCTCGCCACACCCCCGCGCGCCCTCCCAGGGCCACTAAAGAGCCACTCGGTGTCGGCCTACCTCATGGCGCAGCCCGCACTACTTCGACCATGCCGCCTCGGGGCGGGGCGACTTCGAGCAACCTCCCTTGGGGCTGCGCTGGGGCACCGGCCCTCGGTCACCAGGACCTGATGGCGACCGCAGGGGGCGGAAGCGCGAGGTAACCGGGCAACGACTCAGGCGTGGTCATCCCGGAAGCCTACGTGCCCGTCACGGTGGACCTGAGGTACGCACCGGGAGAAGGCCCCAGTCGACCCCCCACGCCAGGTTGGGCGCTAGAGGTACACGAAGCCGAAGCTGTTTGCGAGCCGCTGCAGGGCTCCACCAACGCCTTCGACAGCAACAACCACTGGGTACAGCTAACGCCTTAGGAGCATGCTTGCGCTAACCATGGATCGCAGGTGAACCAGGACACAACCATTGCCAGGGCTCCCAGGGTGGCGGCCCAGCCGGTGGAGCACGAAGAGCCTTGGGAGCGGCGTGGGGGGAGCCTGGGGCCAGGGCCTCCCCCGTGCTATGCGAAGCAAGACGCTACTCGGAGGTAGGTCCCTCGCCAGGGAAGGTGCCGGCGAGCCCTTCCCCCCGGCGGAGGGCCTACGGTCGCTGAGGGCGCAGCCAGCGTCCACTACAAAAAAAAGACACATCCGTGACATTTTGGACCGAACGAAACTTTTTTCTGTCATACATATGACACTTCTATGACGATAATTGTGACAAAACCCGGTATCATCATAGATGTGGTGGGCTCCTACTTCTATGACACAAAATCATGACAGAAAATGGGCTTTTCGTCCTGGGCGGGCTGACGACGCAGCTGCATGACATTCTTTGGGCCGTCCATGACGGAAAAAACCATGGTAGAAGCGAGGGCGAGGAAATTTTCGGGGAGTTCCCGGTTATGGTGGGTGGTCGGGGGCCGAGCGATGCGCGTTTCTCTTGTACATGTACACGCGTGTGTGCGAGGCATTGGCTCTAACTTAACCCGAGCGAGACGTTGGGCTCTAACTGAACCCGAGCGATTGCACTGCAGGCTACGCGTTACTAAACCCGAGCGATCGATCGATGGCTGTTAACTGAACCCGATCGAGCGATTCCTTCACTACTGCTGCTCACTGAAGCCGATCGATGCTGCCTCTGGGATGAACAGTGAGTGTTGCGGGGGGTGGGGGCGGGGGGGGGGGGGGGGGTGGATGAACAGTGAGCGGTGGCGTTGCCTCTGGATGAATAGGACCCCGATCGATCGAGCCGGTTGGGGCTGGATGAATAGGACCCCGTGGAGGTCTGGATGAATAGGACGACCCCGTGGAGGGCTAGATGAATAGTAGATGATGGAGGGGTGCCCGTGGAGGGGTGGTTGAACAGTAGCCGGTGGAGTAGCGTGCGGTGGAGGCTGGATGAACAGGAGCCCCTGGAGGCTGGAGGAGTTCGACGGTAGCCCGTGGAGGCCGGAGGAGGTCGACGGTGGAGATGAACAGTATCCCGTGGAGTCCTGTTTTGCGGTACGCCACACCCCTCCCGATGAACAAGACCCCCGTTTCGACAGTAGAACTCCAACACAAGTCCGTTTCGTCCGTTTTGCGGTACGCCTCACCCCTGCCGATCAACAGGACCCCCATTTCAATCGTAGCGCTCAACACAAGTCCGTTTCGTCCATTTTGCAGCACGCCACACCCCTCCTGATCAACAGGACCCCCGTTTCGACCATATGAGGTCCGTTTCCTCCGTTTTGCGGTACGCCAGACCCCTCCCGATGAACAGGATCCCGTTTCGAACATGGCCGGTCAAACACAAGGCCGTTTCCTTCGTTCTGCGGTACGCCAGGCCTCGTTTCCATCGCCTGTTCGGTCCAAGCCCTCCCGATGAACACGACGACGCATTCCATTCCGACCCAGCGGTTGGCTCCCCATGAACATGACGACGATGCTGTTTCTCCGTTCCGACCCAGCCATGTACACGAGCCCTGGCCGTACGTATGCGCGAGTAGGCATTCGAGACCCCGCCCGTATGTACACATACGTGGCCATATTTTCTTTCTTGGACACTGGCCGCTGTACGTACGTGTACATGCTACGGGTGCGCCTCTACTATGACACGTACGCGCCTCTACCACGACACGTGCGCGCCTCTACATCCACCAGTATATATGTACGTACATGTTCACGACCAGAATGACAACGCTACGTACGCTTCGACCAGGTGGGTCCCGATTGTCAGGCACTTCCTTGTGTGCAAAGATGTACCTGGTGGGTCCCAGCAGTCAGGGGGCGAATCGTTTTTTTCCGAATGCACTTCCTTGCGTGCGAAGATGTAGCTGGTGGGTACCAGCAGTCAGGGGGGCGAATCGTTTTTTTCCGGACGCACTTCCTTGCGTGCGAAGATGTAGCTGGTGGGTCCCAGCAGTCAGGGGGGCGAATCGTTTTTTCCCTGACGCACTTCCTTGCGTGCAAAGATGTAGCTGGTGGGTCCCAGCAGTCAGGGGGGAAATGTTTTTTCGCGAAATATAGTGGCCCGTCCGGTGGGTCCCTGCTGTCAGGTGGAGGTATCATTATTTTCTGCCTAATAAGGAGGCACTTCCTTGCTGCGGCCGTGGACCCAGCTATCAGCCTCTCCACGTACAGTCCATGTCCGATGGAAGTCGTTCCTTGACCACGTTGACCACGCCGCGCCGAGAGCACCACGGCGGTGGACGACGACGAGGCCTAGGAAGGGGACAACGCGGAGCCAGGGAAGACGCGACAGTGGAAGCCCATGCGGAGAGGAGTATGAGGGTTCACTGGTTCGGCTGCGATGTGAGGCTGCCGTCGCCGCAGGGCCTGGCTAGCGGTGGGAATAGTAGGGGGCGGTGAGGCCTCCGCGACAGCACCACCGACCACGGGAGGCAAGAGCATGCGACATGACCGACGCTGCTTTGGGCGGCTGGTGCAAGAAGACCAGAGGTTGAAGAAGCACTATGGCCGTTGGATGGACATCGTACGGTCACTGGAGCTAGAATCGTTCATATTGACTAAAGTTGATAAAGGCCCCCGACCCAGTCAACTTAGTAGGCCCACAAGTCAGCCTCCCACCATGGTGGGTCCCAGCTAGCAGGGGGAGTATTCATTTTTTGTGCGTAATAAGGAGGCACTTCCAGTGGGTCCGTGCTGACAGCGGGGGGAACGTTTTTTCGAGAAATACGGTGGCCCATCCGGTGGGTCCCAGCAGTCAGGGGGGAAACATTTTTTTCGTGAAATAAGGTGGCCCGTCCAGTGGGTCCCTGCTATCAGGTGGAGGAATAATTATTTTTCGTGTAATAAGGAGGCACTTCCTTGCGGCCACCTAGACCCAGCTGTCAGCCTCTCCACGTACAGTACTTTTCCGATGGAAGTTGGTCATTGACCATGTTGACCACGCCGCGCCGAGAGCACCTGAGCGGTGGACAACGGCGAGGCCTAGGAAGGGGATGACGCGGAGACAGGGAAGACGTAGCAGTGGAAGCCCACGCGGAGAGGAGTACGAGGGTTCACTGGTTCGGCTGCGGTGTGAGGCTGCCGTCGCCGCAGAATAACAGGGGGTGTGGGTGAGTAGAGGGATGGTCTGGCTAGCGGTGGGAGTAGTACGGGGCGGTGAGGCCTCCATGGCATTACAACCGGCCATGGGAGGCAGGAGCACGCGGCACGACCGGCGCTGCTTTGGACGGCTGGAGCAAGAAGACCAGAGGTTGAAGAAGCACTACGGCCGTTTGATGGACATCGTACTGTCACTGCAGCTAGAATCGTTTATATTGACTAAGTTGACTAAGCCCTTAGTACGCTCAACTTAGTAGGCCCACAACTCAGATTTGGCAGAGAACATATAGCCCATTTGCGATTTGTAAGAATGTACAACCCATTTTTTAATTCTAATGGAATTTACTACAGCCCATTTACACTTTGTTAAAGGTACAACCCAACTTCTAGCTAGGACAACGATTAATAATTTCAAACAACCGCTCAAAACAGAATTCAAAAAAAATTCCCACATTTTGATGGGATCTGAAATATTTTTATCCGAAATTTCTAGTGAGGTTAAATATAATTTCAAAATAAAGTTGTATTACGTTAAAATCCAAATAAATATTGCGCGCGCAACAATAATGAAATTAAAATTTTCAAATTCCAAAAATAATATATTTTTTAAACTAATTACGCGTTTGGTGCATAGTTACTGCCCAGTTATTATAATTACATCCCATTTATTATTTCTTAAAGTCCATTTTCTTGTTAAGCCTAATGCATACCTCCTAGGGAAGTTTGTAGCCCAGCGGGGCGGAGAATAACAAGTTGACCCGGATATTGTGTACAACTGTCGGCCCAGTTGTATTGCTGATGTTGAAAAAAAGGCCTGTGTAGTACAGTAGAACCTAACATGGCTACTCAGCCCACATTCAGTGACGCCGGAAAGGCCCAAACAAGGCTTCTGTACAACTTTTTGAAGTCACTGAGCTCAATTAATAACTTAAGAAAAAAGTTAGATTACAGTGGAACCTAATTAAAAGCTGTCACGAGCAAATAAATAATTCAACGGGCCCCACTTGTGCATGTGCGTGTGCGTGCATGTGTGTGTGTGTGTGAGAGAGAGAGAGAGAGACCCATCGGTCGATGCTCGTAAATACATCTTTCAGCCATGTGCATTGCTGATGCTTAGTAAAAACTTATATAGTTGACACAATCATATAGAACATCATAGCACACTGAACTTGCATACAAAAATTTCACCCAGGTAGCACAATCAGGATGGAAGCGGTGGATCGCTACGGGTAGGGCTATGCTGATACCAACGGAGTCATACATAATAGTTCATCGTATTTATCAATGATGAGGAAATATCTTGAATGCTGTGCAAAGAAAATAGGCAGACAACACAATAAGTTCTGCTAGCACATTAAGTTGACGTACAACGCCTTCTAAAAAAAGTTCAGGTACAAAATTAGAACAGGTCACAATCAAATGTACTGGCATATCAGTGCTTCACACCCATAGCTCGGATTTAACTAGTATCTGACAAGATTCAATTGTTACTTCAAATTAGAGCACATCCAGGCAGCCAGCCCTGCCTCTTCTCCCAAAGAAGCAGTGGCCTCCACAGCACGATGGAGTAGGCCCTATGCCATCCATCATTCCGAGCAACACGGGGAAAGTCTGACGTTGACTCTTGTAATGGACGTCGTCGACGGACCCTCACTACAAAAAATACACTTCCGTGATGATACGTGTTTGTCACAGTAGGTCGCGTTTTTTGTCATGCATGTACATCCATGACGATTTTATGACAGAATCAAGATAGTCATACCTGTGCTGTCGTAGAAGTGTTCCATGACATTACCAAAATTATCATCACGGAAGTGTCCATTTCCATGATGATAAATCGCGCGTCACAGAAGTGCTTTCCTCAAGGGTGACCGACACGTGGCATCCACCGTAATGGAACACCGTTAAGCTATCGGGTCGGGTTTTGGATCCGATAACCCGTTAACAGCCCCGACCAATGGGGATTTTCCACGTGTAAAATCATCATTGGCTGGAGGAAACATGTGTCGGCTCATCGTTGGGACAGATGTCATCCACTCATTGGACGGAAGGCGCCTATGATACGTCGACATGTGGCACGGCCCAACAGAGTCCCATTCCTATGAAAAGGCTGGCCCGTTTGACTTGGTCAAAAGGTGGCGGGCTGGCCCATGGAAAGCCTATTAACGGCCTATTCGCATATAGCCCATTTACAACCCGCTAACCCAAGGCCCGTTACGCCCTACCCGAATTAGGCCCAGTAGGGTCATCTGGGCCATCCAATATGATTCCATCCCGTTTTCACTTCTGGCGCATGTATGGCCCATGACGTCTTTCGGCCCATATGAGGCCCTATTTAACTCTTGGCCTATTAACGGCCCATGGTGAAACTGGCCCGTAATGAACATTGTATCACTTTACACCCATTAACGGCCCATGGTGAAACTGACCCGTAATGAACAGTGTATCACTTTATACCCATTAACGACCAGTTATATCATTGGGCCGTTTCCAGCCCATGTTATTTTTCGGCCTTCTCATAGCCCATTTATTCTTGGGCTCATTTCCAGCATTCGTTTACTTATGGTCCGTTACTGTCATTTTCTGCTTGTGGGCCAAATTTAGCCCGTGGTTACAGTCGGCCTGTTTGTGGTCTGTTAATACGTTGGGCCGTTTTCACAGCGTCATCAAATACGGCCTATTAACGGTGGCCCTTTATGGTCGGCCCATGAACAGACGATTCCAACTCTAGCCCGTTTACGGCCATAATGCGGTCTGTTTGGCCCATGTTTGGCCAATCGATCATACGGCCCGTATAAGGCCCATTGACGATACGGCCCGCAGAAGGCCCATTGTTTCTACGATCCATAGGAGGCCCATTGTTTCTACGGCCTATAGAAGGCCCACTGTTTCTACGGCAGTAGGAGGCCCAGTGTCACTACAGTAAATATTAGCCCATGGTTATAGTGGCCTAGTTTTAAAAAATAGGTTATTGCAGCCACTAGCAAACCGCGGAAAAAGAACTGCAATGACTACAAGCAAACAAATAAACAAGACAACAAGGAAATAAATAAGCAAGAAACTAACGCTAGGCTATCACGGCTATTACACATATTACGTCCACTGGGCATCAAAGTTCGCCACCAGTGCAAATATAGGGAACAAAGCAGCATATCATATACACTGGTTGTCAAAGTTGGCGACCTGCGCAAATAAACGCCGCAGCAAAACAAATCCAGAACTGAAACCACTTTAGAAGATCTCAAGAAACAATATCCTGGGTACCCATAATGCTGGCAAGATGCTTAGCAAGCTTATTAACTTTCTATTGTTTGGCGCTTAAATCCTCCAGTGCTTGCTGTTGCACCAGAAAATATGCATCTGAATTCTGCAGGGACTTCCTCAGTCCTTCAACTTCCTGTCGCAGCACATCTGATCGATGTCTTTCAACTTTAAGTTGAAACTCAAGAAGACGAACTGATTCAGGCAGCGACTTCGAAGAGCTTGTGCCAACAGTAGTGGCCAGTAACTCGAACACTACATCAAGACAGGACTTTTGGGTTCCCTTATTGTCGTCAAGATAGTTTTTATCAGCTTTCTTGGAGACCAACAGGGATGTTTCACTATCTTGAACCTTATCTGCATTACTTCCTTTACCATTGGATAACACGGTACTATTCTCCAATATTTTGTCCGCATTCTAAAAGAGAAACAAGCAGACACATCACATGTTTACCATGTTGTATATGAAACTCATTTTGGTAAATGAGTTCAGTAGTAAAGTGGACAGGATAACAGCAAGAAACAAACATATATCTATGTACCATGGTCACTTTATGGTCTATATCATTCTAGTTTTTGTTGCCAAATCAAGATAGAGACACAGTTCAAATAATATTTGTTCAAGACAAAGCAGAATAGACAGAATATAAGTGTGGGTAACTATAGAGCAATAACAACACTTGTAATGTGCATGACATGAGAACATAACTGTTTATTCAATTGAAACTGAAATCAACATAGAGAAGGTTACAACAGCAAACCAGTTAAAGAAATAGGTTTAAAACATACCTGTTGCGCCATTGGAGTTTCAATTCCATCCTTCAAATTTGAAAATAGTTGGTATGAGTAAATACAGTAATGCAAGAGCAAAGGAGTATGAACCATAGCTACAGAACCTGACCTGAGAACAAATCTTCTTCTCCTTTAAGCGTTGAGTTGGGATTCGGAGTGGTGGTCCTCGTGCTTTGGGCACAGCAGTTCCCTTACTAACTACTCGTATTTGGGTGCTCTGTGGTGGAGATGGTGCTGTGTCAACTGGAACTGGGTTACTATCTGCCGGGGTTGGGGTTAGAAGGGGTGTAGCTGGTTCTCTGTCCAACTGGGTAGGGGTACAATCTGCAAGAGTCTGGGTTATGTGTGGTGGATCTGGTCCTTGGGCAAGTACAACCATGGTTCTATCTGCATCAACTGGTAGCACTATCTTTTCTGAAGACCGTGTTGTTACTCCCTTAGATACTGCCATCACGCTCTCCAATTCAAATGGCTGATAAACAAGAAAAGTAATTGAAAGTATAGACATTGTATGATAGACAGGTGCAATGGATAGTGGGGAATAAAAGAGGGCATGATTATGTTGTCTAACCAAATAGGATAGCATGACACAATTTCACATATATGATGGCCAACTAAACAGGATAGCATGACACAATTTCACATTATGATGGCTAACTAAAAAAGATGGAAAGACATAGTTCAAAATATGAGATTATGTAAATAGGATGACATGACATAACTATATAATGTGTTTATTAAATAGGTTGGCATGCCATAATTCACATACATTCACGGATAGAATGCCATAATTCAAAATATGATGACTGTAAACACTAAACAGGATGAGATGATATAACTATATGATGTCTTTATTAAATGGGTTACCATGCCATAATTCAGATAGATGATGTGTATGTACTATGTAAACATGATGGCATGATATAATTCAAATATAGGATTTATATAGCAAGCAAGTAAGCAGATGGCAATCCATATATGATGTAAAAACTAAGCAATGCAAGACAACATGCATGACATGGGTAATATAACCCTGCCAAGTTTGCATAATTCACATATATAATGCCTTTGCAACAAGATAGCATTGTATAATTCACATATACAATGTCTTGCAACAAGATGGCAATGCATACTTCACATATATGGTAATTAGACACTGAACAGGTGGCACTCACACAAAGCATGTCTAAACTAATCAAATGACATAGCAATGCGAGACATCATACGCATGATATGAGCAACATA